>NW_023270515.1:1528160-1579845 GCF_011800145.1 Mirounga leonina
CACCATCATCACCACCACCATCACCATCACTATCACCACCACCACCACCACCACTGCCAGATCCACCATTACCAGCCATCACTATCATCATGATGCCTCTACCACTGCCATTACCATTGACAGGGGTATCAAGCACACATGCTATACCAGGTGTTGTTTTGAATATTCTCACATCTTGTCTATCTCATTTCACCTTGACATTGACCCTGTGAGGTGGGCACTATGATAAACTCCATTTTGAAGATATCTTTAAAACTACTGGTTGTGTTCTAGATTTCAGGAATTTTAGCCCATCTATGCTTTTGAATTTTTTTGAAGTCAATTCTTAAATCATAGTATTCAGGTCATGGTTGAGGCTTTGTTTTCTTAATCATATTCACCATGAGTCTTGTAGTCTTTTACTTAATTTTGAATAGTAGACCAGGGTTTTCAAATATAAGCACACTTAGCTGACGATGGAAGACTTTCCAGCAAAGTGCTATAACATATAAATGTTTAGTGTTATATAACTCCTTAAAACTTGGGCAGCAACAGCCATTGCTTTGATAACGGTCCTTCACTCTTATGACTCTTGCTCTGTTGATGAAATTATATAAGATAAATAAAATTAGGTGTTTAGAAACTTAACCTACAGTGGAACAGAAAAGTGATGAAGATGGTTTTTGAAACAAAATGTTTTGATCTGAGTGCTGAATCTCTCTGTTACCTCCATTAATTCCTTCTACCTCTCTATAGCTACCATTATTTATTGACTTTGCTCTTCATCCATGCCTTGATCTGTGTCTCTAATCTCTCTACTTTCCTTCCAGCCACCTCCATCTCACCTTTACTTTCTTTTTAGCCTCTGCCTGGATCTCAGCCCTTTCTCAGACTACATATTCCCTCCCCCTCTTGATATGCTCTCTGAAATTTTTAGTTAAATTTTACCTTTAAAAATGTTGCATTTTTATAACTGTTTTATAACAAAAACAGCAATGCTCTGCCTTACCCTTCCCATCTCCATGTCCTATTTCCCAAAGGAAACTCTTTCAACTTCTTCAGATGTTTCTTTGAGCATTTACCTCCATATTTCTAAAACATGTTTACACAACTCTTACTATTTCAGTTTCAGACATTATATGTGAACTTCCTATATCAAATGCAAGGATTTGCTTCCCTCTCAATCTTCTCCTTCTATTCTCCCAATACAATTATGTTTTAATCAGGTTTGGTATTTTTATTATTATGTCTACATTAATATAATCTTTAGCTGAATCATTTAATGTACCGTCCATTGCATTTTTTCCCCCCCAGAATTAATAATCGTCTATCTTTTCTGCTTAGGTTTGATGTACTTACCGCTATTTTAATCCCAAATTTTCCACCCGAAGTGTATATGTCCCCAATACATTCAAATACCTCTAGTAATCTGTAGCTTCCTTCATTCTTGACATATTCCTCCATCCTCTTGCTTCACTAGGACTGCAGCACGGCTTTCTTCCTGGAGAGTCTGTCTATCCCTCAGGCAGTCTCTTAATCTGTCTCCTGAGTTAAATTTCCAAACTTCTGGCTCTCATATAGTCCTCTTTCTTGGTTAATGCCTTCATATTGATAGGACATATCTTTGGGTTCCTATTAAGAAAGAGTACCTGGAAGGTATATTTTTTGAGATCGTGCATTTTTGAAGATGTGTTTTTCTTAACTTTCACAATTGAGTGGCAGTTTGGCTAGGTATAAAAATCTGTGTTGTGAATAATTATTTTTAGATTTCTTATACTGCAAATCTCCCAGCTTTACTGATGCATAATTTACAGATAATAAAATTTATTTCTGAGAAGTATATATTTTTATGATTTTGGTAATTATATATAATTGTGTAATCACAACTACAGTCAAGATATAAAACAGTTCTATCACTCTAAAAAGTTACCCTTTTATGGTCAGTCCTCAGGCAACTACTGCTCTGTTTTGTGTCATAGTTTTGTCTTTCCCAAAATTTCATATAAATGGAATCATACAGTTTATAGACTTTTGTGTTTGTCCTTTTTCACTTAGCATGATGTTTTTGAGACTATGTTGTTATATGTATTAATATGTTATTTCTTCTTTTATGGCTGAGAAGTACCCCAGAGTATATATGTACTGCAATCTGTCCCTTCACCAGTTGATGGACATTTGGTTTGTATCAGTTTTAGGATTTTATTAATCATTCTGCAACAAACATTTGCATACAAGTCTTTGTGTGCACATATGTTTCTATTTCATTTCTTACTCAGTGAGTGGGTGAGATTTCTGTGTCACATGGTAGGTTTCTGTTTAGATTGATAAGAAATAGCCAAACAGCCAAAGTGTCTGTGCTATTTTAGATTCCCATCAGCAATGTATGGGAATTTGGCTAATCTCACATCTTTGTCGACACTTGGTATTGTTTCTTAAGGTTTTTAAAGGTGTTTTTTATTATGTTACTGTCTTTACTGTTGCTGAAGAGAAATCACATACCATTCTGATTTTCAATCTTTTATCTGTGCCTTAATATTTTTTGTTAGTATTAAGCTTTTATTTTGATTCCAGTATAGTTAACACACAGTGCTATAGTTTCAGGTGCACAATATAGTGATTCAACGCTCCCATACAACACCTGGTGCACATCACAACAAGTGCAGTCCTTAATCCCCATCACCTATTTCACCCATCCCCCACCCACCTCCCTTCTGCTGACCATCAGTTCTCTGTCGTTAAGAGTCTCTTTCTTGGTTTCTCTCTCTCTCTCTTTTTCCTTTGCTCATTTGTTTTCTTTCTTATATTCCATATATGAGTGAAATCATATGGCATTTGTCTTTCTCTGACTGACTTATTTTGCTCAGAATATACTCTCTAGCTCCATCTATGTCATTGCAATTGGCAAGATGTGCTCTAGAAACTTTAATGTTCTTCTCTGTATCCCAGTTTTCTGAAAATTTACAGTGATATGCTTTGAGATAAGTGTCTTTCATCCTTTTATAGTGGTTGTTTAAAGCAGACTTTCCAACTGGAGCCTCATGTCCTTTAGTTCCTGGAAATTTTCCTAATTATTTTTTGGTAATTTATTCCCTTCTATTTTTCTCTGAACACATTTTTTTAAAGCCTCTATTGTTTGAGTGTTGGCTTTCTAGAACAAATCCTTCCATTTTGTTTACTTTTCTTTCCTACTTTCCATTTCTCTATCATTTTGTCTTACTAGCTAGAGGATTTTTTTCAATTTTGTCTTTCAATACTTCTATTGTGATTTCCATTTTGATCTCATATTTTTAGTTTCCAAGATTTATTTTTTGGATGTAATTGAATGTAATTGTTTTTTAATCACACTCTATTGTTGATTTATTAAAACAGTATCTACCCATATCTATCAGGATATTAATTGCAGTTTCTCCCCCCAGAGATACATTATTATCCTTGCATCATCTTTGTTTCCTTTTCCCTATTTGTTTTGGAATTTGTTTTTTTCTTTTCCTGCTAGATCATGATTCTCAACAGGCAGATGGGCAGAGGAGCAGGGGCAGGAGGAGGAGGAGGATTTTACTCTCAGGATATATTTGGTAATATCTGGAGATATTTTTGGTTGTCACAGCTGGAGTGAGGGTGCTACCCCCTCTAGTGAGTAGAGAACAGGGATGTTTCTAAGCATTTTATGGTGCATAGGATGCCCGCCACCCACCCTGCAACAAAAAATTATCTAGCCCCAAATGTCAATGGTGCAGAGGCTGAGAGCCCCTTTGCTGCTGAATGCTTTTGTCAAATGTCTGCTGGTCCTTGGCTGTCAGTTCATATTTAAAGTGCATTGTAGTAAAAAGTTTCTATTGGCAGAGCTTGTTGACTGACAGATCCAACATAGAGAAATGTGGCTGGGTCTTTTCATTGATATGTGTAAGTCATTGGCAGAGCCGAAGAGAAATCCTTAACTCTCTCCAGTATGAATGTGTAGGAGGAAGAGTAAGGAGAGCAGCCCATGTGCTCCCAACTGAGGAGGGAGAGGGGCCCAGGGGTCTCAGCACTGAGTGTGTGAACTTATTTAATTCTCATGTTTCTGTCTATTCCCTGACCTCAGCTCTGTATAGCCCGCCTCTGTCTCAGTCTTTCCAGAGAATAAACCTCAGCCTTCTGCGGGGTCGAGGAGGATAACTCAGGACAATAATGCCTTTACATGGACTTTCGATCCATGCCTTGCTTTTTGGTGATACCTGGATCCCCCTATTGCTCCCCTGAGCTTTAATCTTGGCCCAGCCTCCCTGGGGCTCATCTGCTCTTTCAGCATTGCCTCTGCTGCTTTCCCATAGCAGCTGCCACGCACCCCGTGAGCTCTGCTTAAACGCCCACCCTACTGCAAGCTGTTCCCTAAATTCTTAGCAGCTCATCCCACCTCCACCTGACTTCTCAGACTGAAGCCATTCCGACGTAAATCCCTTACTCCATTCCCCTTACAGACAACATTTCTAAGCTGCACCGGGTCTCTCGCTCCTGTTTATGAAGAGATATCTATTTCCCTGAAGAGGTGCACCATCACTCCTGTGTGGGATCAACCCCTTCTGGTCTCTTAGGAAAAGTGCCCCGCTCTTTCACTCTCTTCTTGAATCCTTAGTTTCTCCCTTGTCATAGCCTCCTTTTTCCCTGAGATGGTAGGGTTAGGTGTTTAAAAATGACCCTGGTATTTCCTAAGACTCCCATCCTTTCCTTCATGACCAAATTTCTTTTTACAAGTTGTCTACACGTCTTGAAAGCACTTAGCCAACTGGCATGTGTGGACTGGCCCACACTTCTGTCCCTCCATGTCACCGGTGATAGTCTTGCCTTGCACCCTCTGAGATAATTCCAAGCTTCTCCTCCCTCTTGCCACTGCTCCTTCTTTTTGCTGATTTCTTCTGTCCCCTCTACTGGGTCTTCCTCTTGCATTAGTTCTAACCAACACCTACACTAACACTGAAAGTAACCCAGGATAATCTTATTTATACCCATGGCTTCTCTCAGTTGACTTTCAAGTCTCCATCACCAGCTTCCTGGTTTTAAATGTTCAGACTCTTTATAAAGCACATGTGAGAGAAATAAACCTTTGGTTTTAGATTATGTTGGAGGAGGAAAGATGGTAGCCAAAATATTGCTGTAATGGTTCGATCCATATGGGCAGAGGACAGTAGGCCATCAACCTGCTGGGCTCACCACATCAAGTGTGGAAGCAGCCTCCCACCTCAGCTGAAGAGCCAGTATGTCTGCTCTTCTTCCACACTAAATCCTTACTTACCCTGTCTTAATTTGGGACCTTTTTTACACTGAAACTATTCACGTACTTCTGTTTCCCAAATTACCCTGAAATTACTTTTTATAGTCCATCTGTAGCTAAACCAAAGACATACGGTCTTTCATTCTTTTTCAGTTTAAAATGAAAGCATAGTTTTGTTTATTCTGTGGCCTGGAGCACAAAGGAGTAAGGCGAACCTCCTCTGAAACCCACACCTGCTCACACACTCATTATACTGACCCTGGATTGAGTCTTGTGGCTTAGGTTGTTGGCCCTGGCTCACACTGTAATAACCTGTGGAGCTTGTGAAGAACACCATTGTTCAAGCTCCACCCTAGACCAATTATGGGCCTTCGACATCAATACTCTTACAAAGCTCTTCATGTGATTCCAATGTGCTGCCAGAGCTGGGAGCCATGGTTTTGGTTGGGGTTTTTTCTTTGCCCAGCTTTTATTCTCTTTTGGCCAATGCTCAAATCTTACTGCAGTGGCTCAAACTTGAGTAGATGTAAGAATCACCTGGCGCACTTATTAAGCCAGATTTCTGAGCCTTGCGCTCAGAGTTTCTGATTCAGTAGGTCTGGCTGGGGCCCAAGAATTTGCATTTCTGACAAATTCCCAGGTGATGATGATGCTGGTCTGAGGACCACACTTCGAGGACTACTGCCTTAATCCACCTAAAAGCATGGCTCTTTTGGAGTCTGCTTCTCAGCGTTAGGCTAACCCGTAGTCTCCATGTTGGCATTGACAGTCCCACATCTTGGGAAACTCCTCAGTCTCAGGAAAACTGAGACAGGGGGTTATTAAAAAGATATATCCCCATCCTAACCCCCAGAACCTGTGACTGTGATGTTATTTGGAAAAAAAAAAGGGGGGTCATTGTAGATTTAATTAGGAAGAGTCTTGAGATGAGGAGATCATATTGGATTATCTGGGTGGTCCTCAAAGCCAATGACAAGTGTCTTTAAAATAATGAGGAGGGAGGTTACAGACCGAAGAGAAGGCCATGTGGCCACAGAGGCTGAGATTGGAGAAATTGGCCACAAGCCAAGGAATGTCTGGGGCTACCAGAAGCTGGAAGAGGCGAGGACTGGATTCTTCCTTAGAACTTTCTCTAGAAGGAGGAAGTGTAGATCTGTTGGCTCCTTGATTTTGGACTTCTCCCGAACTGTGAGGGAATACATTTCTCTTGTTCTTAAGCTACCAAGTTCATGGTAAGTTATGACAGTAGCCACAGGACATTGATAGAGTGGCCCTCACCACCGTTCCTCTACTGGGGGTGTTTCTTGTCTCTTGTGTCTATGAAAAGTGAACTATTCTGGAAAATACATTGCCTCCACAAAGACTGGCTGATTGACTAATGAGTCTGTAAAAATGCGTCCCAGAAAGAACAGGCTAGAAGCTACTGGATTGCAGCTAATCTGATACATTAAAAAGTTCTGAAGATTATCTCTAGTAGATCATTAAGCAGCAAATGATGTAAATAGAAAATCTATTAATTCTAAACATGCCACTTTATTATGCAAGATATGGCAGCCCAACAATTGTGGGCGTCCTGTCAGAAATGTCTGGAGCAATTGTGCCTGGGAACAAAAAAGAGAGCACGTGGAAAGCCCTGGAGAGTGCCAGCAGGTCCTCGGCCAGTGGGAAAGTCCTTCCGACCCGGAGTCCGGGGTTGTGTTCTGGGAAGGTGTTGGTACTTTTGCATCATTAGACCACACGGATTTGGAGCCTAGGTGAGAGGTCTGGGCCACACTCAGGGCACACCCTGTCTACTCCAAGTCACTTCTAGGGGATTTGTCCATAATGCTTGGAAGAGGAAGGTTAAGATACATCTAGAAAGCTCTAGGAATGGCAGGTTTTCTTTTTTTTTTTTTAATTTTATTCTTATGTTAATCCCCATACATTACATCATTAGTTTTAGATGAAGTGTTCCATGATTCATTGTTTGTGCATAACACCCAGTGCTCCATGCAGAATGTGCCCTCCTCAATACCCACCACCAGGCTAACCCATCCTCCCACCCCCCTCCCCTCTAGAACCCTGTTTGTTTTTCAGAGTCCATCGTCTCTCATGGTTCGTCTACCCCTCCGATTTCCCCCGCTTCATTCTTCCCCTCCCGCTACCTTCTTCTTCTTCTTCTTTTTTTTTTTTCTTAACATATATTGCATTATTTGTTTCAGAGGTACAGATCTGAGATTCAACAGTCTTGCACAATTCACAGCACTTACCAGAGCACACACCCTTCCCAGTGTCCATCACCCAGTCACCCCATCCCTCCCACCCCACCCCCCACTCCAACAACACTCAGTTTGTTTCCTGCAATTAAGAATTCCTCATATCAGTGAGATCATATGATACATGTCTTTCTCTGTTTGACTTATTTCACTCAACATAATACCCTCCAGTTCCATCCACGTCGTTGCAAATGGCAAGATCTCATTCCTTTTGATGGCTGCATAATATTCCATTGTATATATATACCACATCTTCTTTATCCGTTCATCTGTCGATGGACATCTTGGCTCTTTCCACAGTTTGGCTATTGTGGACATTGCTGCTATAAACATCGGGGTGCACGTAGCCCTTCGGATCCCTACTTTTGTATCTTTGGGGTAAATACCCAGTAGGGAATGGCAGGTTTTCTTGCAACGGTCTTTGGATCCCATGCCCTGGGCTGGTTCTACCCTGGAAAGCCAGGTGTGGGTCTGTGTGGGGTCCACTGGCTCCTTCTGAGAGGTGTCTGGCTCCTACATCCTTGCTGAGGTCTGAGTCATGGTTTTCCTGATATTCAGCTTCTGGACTACCCTGTGAATGTACCACTGTATAACCTGTCTTGTCCAGGTTGCCCATACCGGTGTATGTCCAGTATATACTGGGATGTGTTACGCTTTTTCTGTTTATTTTTTAAAGATGTCCATCCGCTGTCTCACGTACATTCTTCTGCACACTGTGATTACTAATTATTTAAGGACAACAATCAGGCCATCTGCGTTTTCTTAATTTCAAAACACCCGGGATTTGGGACCAGCACACAGTGGGATCTTATCTAGCATAGATGCATTCACAGTCTCCACTACTTTTTTTTTTATTATTATTACTGAATCTGGTTCAGGTAGGAATTGAATGGGGCCCCCTGGATGGGTCTCAAAAGGTGGCTAAATGTTCTAGAACACAAGCAGAAAGGATCAACACAGCAGGCCAGGGAGAGGGTGATGGAGCCAGGGGCACAGCTCAGTACCCAGCCTCTTTGCAAACATTCAGTGACAATTTATTGAATGAATGCTGCCTGAGGGAATTAACAATGTCTAACATATTGTAACAGAATACTTTGTGGGTGTTTTCGCATTGAGAGAGAATCTGTTTGGAAACTCTGCAATGCCTGTTCTTATGGGACTGACTTCTTTTCTAAGACCGCAGAGGAGAAACTCTCAGTTGTATTTAGCGTCATGTTCAGCCCAAGACATAACCAGCCCAAAGGCCCAAAGTGTGTTTGAAAGCTGGTGTTCTAGCCTAAAAATTCACATGAACATCCATCCTAGTCTCCAGTGTTTGCATTGTACATTGCCCAAGGAGGAATGTAACTAATCTTCAGGGAAGATGTGTCATGTGTATTTCGTTTCTTTATTTCCAGCTCCTTCTGAATCCTGGGGTTCAGGGTCCTCCTGCACTGCGCTCAAACATACTGGCCCAGAGCACAAGTGTAAGGAATTGTATTAAAATAGTTATTTTAAAGGGCGCCTGGGTGGCTCAGTTGGTTAAGCGACTGCCTTCGGCTCAGGTCATGATCCTGGAGTCCCTGGATCGAGTCCCACATCGGGCTCCCTGCTCGGCGGGGAGTCTGCTTCTCCCTCTGACCCTCCTCCCTCTCATGTCTCCGTCTCTCATTCTCTCTCTCACAAATAAATAAAATCTTAAAATAGTTATTGTAAAGAGGATGTGATGAGCATAGTTTGTAACGTGGAAAGATGTAAGATCCAATACTTAGCTCTTCCAGCTAACCCTACAGCTAGTTTTGCAGCATGAACTTACAGAAAACATAAAGTGCTTCTTACTAAAAATAGAAGCAATTTGTCCAGATACAATAGGCTAATGGGACAGGCTTTGCAACCTTGTTTTCCTTTTTTAACAAGAAAGAATTGTTAGTAAGCTACAATGTGTGGGTTTCAAGTCACAGGTTTGCTATTGAAGTTTTTAATTTGGGAAGGCTGACATAAAAAAAAAATGCTTGGCTTGCAAAGCTATCAGTAATTTAGGTGATGTTTTCTTTGGGATTTATTTACTGATTTCATTGAGAGTTTGCAGTATGGGGAAGAGAAGGTGACTATTTTTGAATGTGGTTGAAGTTATGCTACACAAAGGCTCTAAACTGGAGAAATAAGATAGAACAAATTATCTCCTGTCAATGGGAAGATAATTATTTCAAATACTAACAATCTTGTGTTAGTCACCTTGGGAAAAATTAGAACAAATTTTATGTCAGTTCCTTGTATATTTTAACTGGAATTGTTATGGCACTTTATCACTAAGTCCCAAATCCAAAGTGTATTTTGTGAAATGAACTCCTTGTGCTAAAAAAGAAAAATGTATCCAAGGATAGTAAGGCTTCCTCCTGATAAACACTGGCTATGTTCTCTGAGCTATTGTTCAGTACTTTGAGCTGCTTCTGTAAGCTTACTAAAGCCTTTGAAACTTGGAAGCACGAACCAATGTCATGTACATGAAATTAAGCTCAGGAAAAATTTTCATTCTGGTTTGAGCACTCTCAATAAACATTGAAAAATAGATTTTTAAAAATAAGTTCTGACCTTGAGGAGTTATGGTATGTGATAGGATAAAACCAAAGAGAAATAATATCTAAAAATTATGTGAGCCTGCTAACTCCATCCTGGGTTTTAAAAGTACGTGTGGGCACTCACTTTACACTTTCTGGTATGAAACTAAGTTTCATGAAAAAAGTGGCATTTCTGAGGGTCTCAGAGTTAAGTTTGCCTGAGGATGAAGACATTTCTGTGAATGTGTGATTAAATCAAAAAGCCCCATTTGGAGAGGCATTTGCTATACCTTCCATTTGTTACCTTACTGTCCGAGTGCCATCCAACTGTGTGTCCACAGAATACTTTCACACTGAGTTTGCATAGACTGCCACCCCTAACTCCACGGGTGTAGACCACCATCAGGAGAACATACAGCGTGTTTAACTGTCAAGTCCAGGTCAAGGGGATGCTGTGGGGCCATGAGTGCTATACAAGTATCCTTTTTGTATTTTCCAAGTCACCCTACCTCCAAGTCATCCCCAAAACTTGCTTCTATCAATGTTGATGTTTTATGGAGAAGCCGAGCTGTCAAGTTGTGTTGGATGTTCTTACTTGCTTCTTTTTTTTGAAACGTGCTGACCTGATGTTTTCCACCTTGAATTTCAAGAGCCAGGTGGATTTTTTATTTAGAAGTTCAAATTCTGTAAGTGTGTATGTTATCTTTAGCTGGGGCTCAAAAAGAAAATAGGAAAGCATTTATAAAAGGGAGACTTTTCAAAGAATGTTATTTCTATACTTTTAACAGTTTGAGTAGACATTAAAAAAGACTGTTTCATGTCAGCAAGGAAGCTTATAGAATAAAACTTTTCTTAAAAATTAGAACTTTGCTAAAAATCCCAGGTGAAAAAAAAAAGCACAACATTTTCACTTAGGGCAGGAAACAGAGGATCAGAGATGAAGTATAGGACAAAGTGTATGGGTCTGACCTGGGTTCTTTCCTCAGTTTGAGAGAAATCGAGTAATTTTTGGCTTTAGTCTTTAACCTTTTTGACATCAACAATCTTTATTTTCATTTCAATTAAGAAACTGTCATTCATGGATCTTTTTCTGGATCTTACAACCTGAAGGAGGGCAAATTCTTCACCATGGCTACAACCTTTGGTCTTTCCCACTGCCTCCCTCAGAAGGTTCTTTTTCTCTTTATCAAACCAGTAGTCCTGTAACTAGTAACTGGTTCTTCCCATGCCACCAGCCATTTTTCCCCCAGATCCCCCGCTTGGTCTGGGTTAGATGACCAGGCATTCCAACTGTGCTCTCACTAATGTTGTCAGTTTCAGTATCTGCTTGAATTTCCTCATCACTCATGTGGTTTTTGCTTAACATGGATTAAATTCTTGTGTGTACAAGCACATGTGTGCATGTGTGTGCCTGTGAACATGTGCGTATTTTTATAGCCTTGATGTTGAACTTTCTGATGCTACCAGAGAAAGTTACTCAATAATGTTCATTGCTCTCAATGAACATTACCTTCTGGTTACCTGGTATTTCTTATCATTTATTTTATTTTTATTTTTTTAGGATTTATTTATTTATTTTTTTAGAGTGAGAGAAAGAAAGAGAGTGGTGCATGAGTTGGGGCAGGCGCAGAGGGAGAAGGAAAGAATCTCAAGCAGACTCCCCACTGATAGTGGAGCCCCATGTGGGGCTCAATCTCACGACCCTGAGATCATGACCTGAGCCAAAACCAAGAGTCAGACACTCAATGGACTGAGACACCTAGGCACCCCTTATCATTTATTTTGGTTAATTCCCTAGAGAATTGCTCACACTGGCTGATCTAGCTCTTTTCTATTGTCTTCAAGTCTCAAACTGATTCCTTAAACTTCATTCTCTGGTGGTGAACTATGTCCAGCCCTGCCGAGAAGGTAGGGCTGTATAAATTCTCCCTTACTCTCAGCTTCTCACACCTGGATATCAGAATTATATTTCGTCTTCTACTCCCTTCTCTTTTGCTAATATTCCAGAAGATGAAATAAATCTCCCCTTTTTTCACTACTGGAAAATTCTCAGCTGTTATCTCTTTGATGATGACTTCTGCTCAATTTCCCCTCTTCCTTCTCCTCTTTGGGACACAAACACAGGTATGGTGGACTTTCTAAGAGTATCCTATGTGTCATTTAGGTTCTTAATTGTTTTTCCCACTATTTTTTTTTTCTTTCCACAATTTGGGTGGATTTTACTAGCTTTTCTCCCAATGTGCTAACATTTGTTCTGTGTGTCCAGTCTGCCATTAAACCTGTCCGCTATTATCTCAACTTCAGACATTATGCTTTTTTCAATTTTAGATGTTCATTGATTATTGATGAACTTAAGTTCTTCTGCAAAATTCTCCACCTTTTGGTATATATTATGATTATTTTCTTCATTTAAAGAAAAATCAAATTAAATCCTTGTTTTCTATCTCTAGTATGTAGCTTATCTGTGTTTCTATTTCTATTGAATGTTTTTTCTATTGATTATTGGTCATTCAATCTCCCCCCTTTGCATATCTAATTTTTAAATTCATACTGTATGTAAAAAACAGTAGATACTACAGTTGATGTTATCTTCCACCAAAAAGACTTGTTCTTTCTTTCGTTAGGCAGGGAGGATGAGGGATTGATCACCTTATAGAGTCTGGATTGAGTGAATTGGGTGTTGAGTGGCAATTGTAGTAAGGCTCAGTTTATATCTGATTTATCACTGTTTCAGGCTTTGACTGAGAGCATAATTTGTCTTTCTCTCAGCCTTGAAAAACAAGAAAGTTGAGTTCTGCCCTTCAGAGAGTTACAATTTAGTTTTTTAACTATATATACATGTATGTATATATTAGTTATCTCTTTCTGCAAAACACCTCACCTCAGATGTAGAAGCTTAAAACAAAAAACATTGTTATCTCAGTTTCTGTGAGTCAGGAGTTTGGAAGCAGCTTACCTGGGCAGTTTGGCTGACAATCTCTCATGAAGGTGCAGTCAAGATGTTGGCTGGGGCTGCTATTGGGATGAAGACTGGATCAGAGCTCGAAGATTCGCCTGCAAGCTTAGTCACTTGGCTGCTGTGCCCTTTCCTCCTCTCTGGCTGTTGACCAGAAGCCTCATTTCCTCATCATGTGGCCTCTCTGCGGGGCACTTGTGTGTTGTTATGACATCGCAGGTGGTTTTCCCCAGAATGAATGATTCAACAGAAAGAGGAATGTAGAAGTCACCTGTCTTTATGGCCTGGGTTCACAAGCCGTTCTCCATCACATCTACCACATTCTATTCCTTAGAAATGAGTCTCTAAATGGAGCCCCCCACACTCAAGGAGAGGGAATTAGCTCCACTGAAGGGAAGGGTACTGAAGCATTTGTGAACATACCTTAAACCACTGCACCTCCATAAGCATCTTTAGAAACCTGGCAGATATCTTGAGGGAAGATCTGTCTTGTGTTTGAGGTAGGCTCTCTGAAACTCCTTGCTATTTAAGCATCAAGAGAATGCAAGAGGATTTGTTTTGTTGTCTGGAGTGTGTGGCCTGCCCCCCCAGTCTCCCACATGGTCCAGAACTCAGAGAATGTCCCAACGCCCCTCACCGTTCCCATTTGTCACTACAGTCTGGTGTGCTGCTGGAAGCTCAGTTTTTTCTCTTTCTCCTGATGGAAGCCCTTTGTGGGTCCTGACCCCCAGCAGCAACCAGGAATGGGAAGTCCCCTGCGGGAATAGTCAGCCATCGTCATGTCATCTCAGAGTGGCTCCTCCGTGTTTGGAATCTTAGTTCATCAGTCCCTCATATTGCTTCCACAGTTCTTAGATGCTTTACAAACATAATTTTGTAATTTATTCACATTTTTGTGGTTGTTGCAGTAGAAGCATTGGCCTGCTGTGACTGCTACATCCTACCCTGAGGCAGAAGCTGATCTCTTCCTTTAGAAGAAAATGTCTCCATTTGTTTTCTTGTTACTGAGTCCTTTGGGGCTCTGCTCCATGAAGTATATGTTCTTTCCCTGGAATCTCTCTTTGCTCCTGTTCTTTACTGACAACCAGCTTTATGTCTTTGTTCTCTTGAGCCAGTCTAGTGTTTGCAACCCTGACACCTCTTTGAAACCAGCCTCCCACTCCCCTTCCACTCCACTGTTGGAGTTGCCATTCACCTCATCTCCCACTTGGGTCCTTACCCTCCAGTTTCTGAAAGCCCCCTGTAAGGTCCTGTAGTGACCCCTCTAGTGACCTGGTGACAAAGCCCAGAGGCTTCTCGTTGGCCCCACACCCAAACACGTGGCAGCTTCTACTGTTGAAAACTCTGCTGTTCTTTGGTGTTTCTCTTAAGGCACCCTGTTTTGGTACATCTAAGCATCTTCTAGTGCACAAGCCAGCCCCACAGCAAAGAAATCCAGTGTCCAGTGCTGAGAAGCCGTGTGACACTATCAGCCTTTCAGAAAATAGTGACAGGTCTTCCTGTCCGTGAACGCACAGTGCTTGACTCACTGTGTGTGCTCAGTAACTATCTATGAAATGTCTGAAAGAAAAGAAACTCATTAAATACACTCTGCTGCTTTATCTTCTTTCTAGATTCTGTAATACCTTATTCTCTTTTTGTTTACTAAATCTTTTTTTTCCCTTTTTGTTTACTAAAATCTTATACATGGTTCAGCTCAAAAACTAGGAGCACTCCACGGGGTCTGTCACGGCCCCTGCAGTACTCCTCTGTCTCCTGCGTGCACCCAAAGCAATGCATCTGCGGCATTCATCCCTCTTCTGGAGAAGTACGTTTATTTGCTTCCATTGTCACCTCCCTCAGTGATTCCTAAGTCCCCTGGGAGCAGGGTTGGCTAACTGCTCTTTTTAGAATGCTCCAAGGGCCCAGCACTGTCCCTCCGGAGAGTGGGGTTGTGTTTCATCCTGAATACATTGACTCATGCTGCCAAATGGCCCTCAGTCTCTCCCAATCCAGAGTCCTTCCTGTGTACCAAGCTGCATCCCCTAAAATGATGCAGAAACCAATGGATTATTTGAACCTCCTGATTGGTGTCCTCTGTTTTCTGATGATAAATGCCTAATTTGGGGCACGTGGGTGGCTCAGTCAGTTAAGCGCCTGCCTTCGGTTCAGGTCATGGTCCCAGGGTCCTGGATCCAGCCCTGTATCGGGCTGCCTGTTCAGCGGGGAGTCTGCTTCTCCCTCTGCCTCTCTCCCCCTACTCATGTTCTCACTCTTTCTGCTCTTTATCTCAAATAAATAAATAAAAAATCTTTTAAAAAATGCTTAATTGGGAACTGGTGGGCTGGTGATGCCCTATAGTATCTATTAAATAAATTCCAACAAAAGGACTTTCAAAAACATCTTGTTTAACAACAGCATCACTGGAATTAATACATTATCTTTCTGTAATAATGGACAAATTTTATTTTAGTATATAAATATCAGTATGTTTGCAAAGAGAAAATCAAGCATATCACTAAACAGTCACACCTGGCTTATAGCACTGAAGGTAGCAGAATATTGCCACCCCAAAATATGCCACTTTGGCGTAGGGATTATTCTAAGGACAGAACAGATATAAGAAAAGCTCTCTGCCCTTGCCCAGGTGTCTAAAAGCAGGGCGTACATTTGCAAAGATGTCCCCTCTTGCTCTTGCTATGAGGAAGGACAGAAGTTCATTCCTGGAGAAAACTCTGGACCTTTATTGGCTCTAAGATGGCCCCAGAGGAATCTACATAGCGAGGTTTACTAGATAGCCCTATTTTCCATTGGTTTCTCCATATATTTACCTTCCCAGAATTTGCCACCTCTAGAAGCTCAAGTCCTTTTCCTGTACCTTATTGCTTCTCTGAGACTGTGTTCTCTTGTTAAGATGCTCTAGATGCCCAAGTTCTAATGATCTCTTCGAGTTCCTCGTAGCTGGGTACCCTCGTATACATATGGCATGTGTTAATAAGCTTCCATCTGTTTTTCTCCTGTTAATCTGTTTTTTTTTTTTTTTTGTCAGTCTAACTTACAGAATTCCAACCAAGGAACCCAAGATGGGCAGAGGAAAGGTGCCCCTATGGTACCTCCAAACCATCATGAATGAGTTTGGAAATATGGCCATTTATTTAACAAGCCCTATGGGCTGGCACTAGGCATAGAGCAGTGAGCCACATGCTCTTTCAAAGACAGACCCATCCTTCTTGCTGTCGCCAAATTCTTGCTCTTTGGTGGTGGGTTTGAATTTCTGAAATTGTCTCAAATCATTCAGAGTTGAGAGCAGAGAACAAAGAGAACCATTTGCCCTCTCTCACTCACTCCTCAAGTTAGAAATGGTAGTTAGAAATAGATAAAACATTGAAACCTGTATTTCTGGAATCACTTATAAACAAGTTCAGAAAGCCATTCCAACATTGCTTTATATGTTTCAGCATCACTGAACAGCTTCCAGAGACTCCAGGTAGCTATTCAGAGAGGCTCAAACTCATGTTGATATGTAAACACTGAGGGTGGGAATGCAAGCTGTAACAGGCACTCTGGAAAACAGTATGGAGGTTCCTCAAGAAATTAAAAAATAGAGCTACCCTACAACCCAGCAATTGCACTATTGGGTATTTACCCCAAAGATACAGATGTAGTGATAAGAAGGGGCACCTGCATCCCAATGTTCATAGCAGCAATGTCCACAATAACCAAACTGTGGAAAGAGCTGAGATGCCCTTCAACAGATGAATGGATAAAGAAGATGAGGTTCATATATACAATGGAATATTACTCAGCCATCAGAAAGGATGAATACCTACCATTTACATCAACATGGATGGAACTGGAGGGTATTATGCTAGGTGAAATAAGTCAATCAGAGAAAGACAATTATCATATGGTTTCACTCATAGGATCATGGGGGAAGGGAGGGAAAACTGAATGGGAAGAAATCAGAGAGGGAGACAAACCATGAGAGACTCTTGACTTTGGGAAACAAACTGAAGGTTGCAGAAAGGGAGGTGGGTGGGGGGATGGGGTAACTGGGTGATGGGCATTAAGGAGGGCACGTGATGTGATGAGCACTGGGAGTTATATGCAAATGATGAATCATTGAACACTACCTCTGCAACTAATTACTATATGTTGGCTAATTGAATTTAAATAAAAAAAAAAAACAAATTCTGTCATGGTCTCATTATCTGTCAATCGTGCCTTGTTTTGGGGCGCCTGGGTGGCTCAGTCCTTAAGTGTCTGCCTTCGGCTCGGGTGCCTTGTTTTGAAAGTGTGTTTAAAGACCTTATGAAGAGACAATGGGTTCTACTCTATCAGAAAAGACTAGAATATTCAGAAGATTGGGGGAAAAGAACATTCAACATACTTCTCGTGAACGATTCCTTGAAATACTTTTATTACTTTAAATCATGGTGTCTCTTTTCTGCCTCTGGCTAGGAAACTTCCAGGCATCTTAGATTAGGTTTTCTGTGCTTCCAACACAAGCCGATCATTGGGGAGCTAAATTACATTTAGAAGTTGCATTTTTATTTTGATGATATATAGTTGATTGACTTTGCACTCAATTTAATAGAGTAATCATCTTGCTCCCGAGTGGCTATGACATGCTCAGTGCCCGAGGCCACGAGCCAGAATCTAGATCCTGTATAAGAAAGTCATCAAGCTCTTTAACAGAGAAAAGAAAGAGAATAGATTCTCTGCTCCACACCCTCCAGCGCCACCAGCTGTTTTTAACTCATTTTCATTGGGATTCCAAAATTAATGAAGTATCTTTTCCAAAACAGTAATATCAGTTTGTACAAGCTGATGTGTCCTGAGTGGACAAAATAGGTGTTTATTTTGTAGTAGGGAAGGCATGGGCTGTAATATTGCATACTTAGTTTCATCTTCCTTTTCAAAATACACACGCACACACACATACACAGCAAATTCCTATGAAAAATTCTAGGACATCTAATTCCACAGTGCTGGGATTGGATTACAGTGGATATTACAGTTCTGCCTGGACTTATCATTTATAGTCCACATTTTGTGGGGTTTTTTAAAATAATTTTTTATTGTTATGTTTATCACCATACATTACATCATTAGTTTTTGATGTAGTGCTCCATGATTCATTGTTTGTGTATAACACCCAGTGCTCCATGCAGAACGTGCCCTCTTTAATACCCGTCACCAGGGTAACCCATCCTCCCACCCTCTCCCCTCTAGAACCCTCAGTTTGTTTTTCAGAGTCCATTGTCTCTCATGGTTTGTCTCCCCCTCCGATTCCCCCCTTCATTCTTCCCCTCCTGTTATCTTCTTCTTCTTTTTTCTTTTTTTAACATATATTGTATTATTTGTTTCAGAGGTACAGATCTGTGATTCAACAGTCTTGCACAATTCACAGCACTCACCATAGCACATACCCTCCCCAATGTCTATCACCCAGCCACCCCATCCCACATTTTGTGTTTTAATTTTCAAAACAATCACCAGGGGGTTAGTAACTCACCAGAGATGAGAACATGACCAGACTGGGCTTGAGAATCAGTCTTTGACTCAGGTCATCCACCCGCTTCATTATAAGAACGTTTCTCAAACTGAAGTACTGGACAGACCCCTGTACAATACTTGTACAGGAAAAGCCTTCTTATGAGAAATGCACAAGTGAAATACTTCCATTTGGGTGATCACCTGGTCTAATAACATCATAAATCCAGAGGCTAGCATGAGCATCTGGACTTTTGGAATATGCTAATGCCTTTGAAGGTTAACATCAAAGTGAGAATACACAATGGACAAGATACATATGATTATAGCATTTGAGGGCTCCCTGTGAATCTATGGACTCCAGACTAAAAAAGACTAAAAAATACCATGACTTATGACAAAGAGGTTTTTTTTTTTAACTTTCCTGAGTGAAGATGTAGAATTTACATCTGAGTATGCAAGCTTCTGCAGAGAGCATGAGTCTCAGTCCTCAAACCCAAGCATGGAAACAATGCAGCCTTGTTTCCATACATATATCCTAAGCCATGTAGATGGTGGAAACAGAGGGTCCTAGTTCATTAGACATAATCACCACCAGGTCAGGGTTTCCTTTGGTGATTCAGGGTCTTCTCTTCTCCCTAAAGTGGTGAGTCTATTTCAAAGGTGGTGGGCTTAGGAAGTGCCACAGGATAGGAACAAAGGGGCATCTTGGTTTTGGGTGTCATGGTCTATTCTTGTGAGCTTCTGAGATCTCCATGTTCCATTTAATTAGGGGGTCACTGGTCCACCCAGATCTTTCTACATAGAGCCTTTGGCAAGTGTTTTTGTCTTCTGCTTTTGTATCGACTGAGTGATTCTCAGCAAGGAAGGTGTGATGGTTAATTTCGTGTCAAGGGATGAGCTAAGGGATGCCCAGATAGCTGCTGGTAAAACATTATTTCTGGGTGTGTCTGTAAGGGTGTTTCCAGAAAAGACTAACATTTGAGTCAGTAGACTGAGTAAAAAGATCTGCCCTCTCTAAGGTGGGGGGCACCACACAATCCACTAACAGCCCAAATAGAACAAAGGAAAAATTCTGCCTCTTTTTGGGGCATTCATTTTCTCTCCTCCTCAGACATCAGCTCCCCTGGTTCTGTGGCCTTTGGACTCTGGAGTTTCCACCTGTGACCCCCGCCCCATCTGGTTCAGCCTTGGACTGAATTAATCCACCTACTTTCCTGGTTCCCCAGCTTGTAGACTGCAGATTGTGGGACTTTTTAACCTCCATAACCACATCAGCCAATTCCCATAATAAATATCTATTTATATATATCTCTATTCATTCTATTCTTTGGAGAACCTTGGCTATTATAGAGGGGACACTCTCCATCTTACGCAGAGGTTTGTGGGCCTATCCCAGATGTTACTTCTCCTGCAACAAACTATCCAGGAGGGGAAAAAGCTGCAGATGTTGGTCCCCAGCTAAAGAACAAGGCACAGGACACCTCTGCTCCTGGATCCCCAAACTTCTCCATGTGGGGAGGGTGCATTTGTCATTCTCCCCTTGTATAGGTCAGGGTTCTTCAAAGAAACAGAACCAATAAGATCTTCTATAGATAGATGGGTGGATAGATAGAGATTTATTTTAAGGAATTTATTCACATCATTGTGTAATTGTGAGCACTACCAAGTCTGAAATCTGTAGGTCAGGCCAACAAACTAGAAATTCAGGTGCATTGATATCACAGTTCTGAGTTCAAGTCGCACAGGGCATCAGGCTGAAATCTCAGGCAGGATTCTTTTTTTTTTTTTTTTTTTTTTAATTTTATTATGTTATGTTAGTCACCATACAATACATCATTAGTTTTTGATGTAGTGATTCACGATCCATTGTTTTCATATAACACCCAGTGCTCCATGCAGTACATGCCCTCCTTAATACCCATCACCGGGCTAACCAATCCCCCCTCCCCCCTCCCCTCTAAAACCCTGTTTGTTTCTCAGGTCCATAGTCTCTCATGGTTCATCTCTCCCTCCAATTCCCCCCTTCATTTTTCCCTTCCTTCTCCTAATGTCCTCCATGCTATTCCTTATGTTCCACAAATAAGTGAAACCGTGTGATAATTGACTTTCTCTGCTTGACTTATTTCACTTAGCATAATCTCCTCCACTCCCATCCATGTTGATGTAAAAGTTGGGTGTTCATCATTTCTGATGGCTGAGTAATATTCCATTGTATATATGGACCACATCTTCTTTATCCATTCATCTGTTGAAGGGCATCTCGGCTCCTTCCACGGTTTGGCTATTGCGGACATTGCTGCTATGAACATTGGGGTGCATATGGCCCTTCTTTTCACTACATCTGTGTCTTTGGGGTAAATACCCAGTCATAGGGTAGTTCTATTTTTAAATTTTTGAGGCACCTCCACTCTGTTTTCCAAAGTGGCTGTACCAACTTGCATTCCCACCAACAGTGTAAGAGGGTTCCCCTTTCTCCACAACCTCTCCAACATTTGTTGTTTCTTTCCCTGTCCATTTTTGCCCTTCTAACTGGTGTAAGGTGGTATCTCAGTGTGGTTTTGATTTGGATTTCCCTGATGGCTAATGATGATGAACATTTTTTCATGTGTCTGTTAGCCATTTGTATGTCTTCTTCAGAGAAGTGTCTGCTCATGTCTTCTGCCCACTTTTTGACTTGATTATTTGTTTTTTGGGTGTTGAGTTTGAGAAGTTCTTTATAGATTTTGGATACCAGCCCTTTATCTGTAGTGTCATTTGCAAATATCTTCTCCCATTCTGTGAGTTGCCTCTTTGTTTTGTTGACTGTTTCCTTTGCTGTGCAGAAGCTTTTTATCTTGATGAAGTCCCAAAAGTTCATTTTTGCTTTTGTTTCACTAGCCTTTGGAGATGTATCTTGAAAGAAGTTGCTGTGGCCGATGTCAAAGAGGTTACTGCCTATGTTCTTCTCTAGGATTTTGATGGATTCCTGTCTCACATTGAGGTCTTTCATCCACTTTGAGTTTATCTTTGTGAATGGTGTTAGAGAATGGTCGAGTCTCATTCTTCTGCATGTGGCTGTCCAATTTTCCCAGCACCATTTATTGAAGAGACTGTCTTTTTTCCATTGCATGTTTTTTCCTGCTTTGTCAAAATTATTTGACCATAGAGTTGAGGGTCCATATCTGGGTTCTCTATTCTGTTCCATTGGTCTGTATGTCTGTTTCTGTGCCAGTACCATGCTGTCTTGGTGATCACTGTGTTGTAATATAGCTTGGAATTGGGCAACGTGATGCCCCCAGCTTTGTTTTTCTTTTTCAACATTTCCTTGGTGATTCGGGGTCTTTTCTGATTCCATACAAATTTTAGGATTGTTTGTTCCAGCACTTTGAAAAATGTCATTGGAATTTTGATCGGGAGGGCATTGAAGGTATAGATTGCTCTGGGGAGCGTAGACATTTTAACAATATTTATTCTTCTGATCCATGAGCATGGAATGTTTTTCCATCTTTTTGTGTCTTCTTCAATTTCTTTCATGAGTGTTCTGTAGTTCCTAGAGTATAGATCCTTTAACTCTTTGGTTAGGTTTATTCCGAGGTATCTTGTGGTTTTTGGTGCTATTGTAAATGGAATCGTTTCTTTAATTTCTCTTTCAACAGTTGTGTTGTTAGTGTATAAGAAAGCAACTGATTTCTGTGCATTGATTTTGTATCCTGCCACATTACTGAATTGCTGGATGAGTTCTAGTAATTTGGGGGTGGAGTCTTTTGGGTTTTCCACATAAAGTATCTTGTCGTCTGCGAAAAGAGAGAGTTTGACTTCTTCTTTGCCAATTTGAATACCTTTTATTTCTTTTTGTTGTCTGATTGCTGTTGCTAGTACTATGTTGAACAACAGTGGTGAGAGTGGGCACCCTTGACGTGTTCCTGATCTTAAGGGAAAGGCTCTCAGCTTTTCCCCATTGAAGATGATATTCGCTGTGGGTTTTTCATAGATGGATCTTATGAGCTTGAGGAATGTTCCCTCTATCCCTATACTCTGGAGAGTTTTAATCAGGAAAGGATGTTGTATTTTGTCAAATGCTTTTTCTGCATCAATTGAGAGGACCATATGGTTCTTCTCCCTCCTCTTATTAATGTGTTCTATCACATTGATTGATTTGCGAATGTTGAACCACCCTTGCATCCTGGGTATAAATCCCACTTGGTCGTGGTGGATGATCCTTTTAATGTATTGTTGGGTCCTATTAGCTAAGATTTTGTTGAGGATTTTGGAATCCATATTCATCAGGGATATCGGTCTGAAATTCTCCTTTTTGATGGGGTCTTTACCTGGTTTGGGGATTAAGGTAATGCTGGCCTCATAGAATGAGTCTGGAAGTTTTCCTTCTGTTTCTATTTTTTGAAACAGCTTCAGTAGAATAGGTATTATTTCTTCTTTGAATGTTTGGTAGAATTCCCCAGGGAATCCATCAGGCCCTGGACTCTTGGGAGGTTTTTGATCACTGCTTCAATCTCGTTACTGGTTATTGGCCTGTTCAGGTTGTCAATTTCTTCCTGTTTCAGTCTTGGCAGCTTATAGGTTTCCAGGAAGGTCTCCATTTCATCCAGATTGCTCAGTTTATTGGCATATAGTTGTTGATAATAATTTCTAATAATTGTTTCTATTTCCTTGGTGTTAGTTGTGATCTCTTACCTTTCATTCATAATTTTATTAATTTGGGTCCTTTCTCTCTTCTTTTGGATAAGTCTGGCCAGTGGTTTATCAATCTTATTAATTCTTTCAAAGAACCAACTTCTAGTTTCATTGATCTGATCTACTGTGTTTCTGGTTTCTAATTCATTGATTTCTGCTCTAATTTTAATTATTTCTCTTCTAATGTGTGGCTTAGGTGTCGTTTGTTGCTTTTTCTCTAGTTCTTTAAGGTGTAGAATTAGTTGGTGAATTCGGGATTTTTCTATTTTTTTGAGTGAGGCTTGGATGGCTATGTATTTCCCCCTTAGGACCGCCTTTGCAGTATCCCATAGGTTTTGGACCGATGTGTTTTCGTTCTCATTGATTTCCATGAATTGTTTAAGTTCTTCTTTGATTTCTTGGTTGACCCAAACATTCTTGAGCAGAGTGGTCTTTAGCTTCCAAGTGTTTGAATTTCTGCCAAATTTTTTCTTGTGATTGAGTTCCAGTTTTAGAGCATTGTGGTCTGAGAATATGCAGGGAATAATCTCAATCTTTTGGTATCGGTTGAGACCTGATTTGTGACCCAGTATATGGTTTATTCTGGAGAAAGTTCCATGTGCACTCCAGAAGAATGAGTATTCTGTTGTTTTAGGGTGGAATGTTCTGTAAATATCTATGAGGTCCATCTGGTCCAATGTATCATTCAAAGCTCTTGTTTCCTTGTTGATTTTCTGCTTAGATGATCTGTCCATTGCTGAGAGTGGAGTATTGAGGTCTCCTACAATTAACGTATTGTTATCAATATGACTCTTTATTTTGGTTAACAGTTGGCTTATGTAGATGGCTGCTCCCATGTTGGGGGCATAGATATTTACAATTGTTAGATCTTCTTGTTGGATAGACCCTTTAAGAATGATATAGTGTCCTTCTGTGTCTCTTATTACAGACTTTAGTTTAAAATCTAATTTGTCTGATATAAGAATTGCTACCCCAGCTTTCTTTCGAGGTCCACTGGCATGGAAGATAGATCTCCATCCCTTCACTTTCAGTCTGGATGTATCTTTAGGTTCAAAATGAGTCTCTTGTAGACAGCATATGTATGGGTCCTGTCTTCTTATCCAATCTGCAACCTTGTGCCGTTTTATGGGAGCATTTAGGCCATTCATGTTGAGAGTGATTATTGAAAGATATGAATTAATTGTCATCATGTTGCCTGTGAAGACGTTGTTTTTATAGGTTGTCCCTGTAAATTTCTGTTGTAGATCACTCCTGGGGTCTTTCTCCTTTTATAGAACCCCCCTTAATATTTCTTGCACGGCCGGCTTAGTGGTCACATATTCTTTCAACTTCTGCCGGTTGTGGAAGCTCTGCATCTCTCCATCCATTCTAAATGACAGCCTTGCCGGATAAAGTATTCTTGGCTGCATGTTCTTCTCGTTTAGTATCCTGAATATGTCTTGCCAGGCCTTTCTGGCTTGCCAGGTCTCTGTGGATAGGTCTGACGTTATTCTGATGTTCCTCCCTCTGTACGTAAGCAATCTCTTCCCCCTAACTGCCCTTAAGATGGTTTCCTTGGTTCTAAGATTTGCAAGTTTTACTATTACATGCCGGGATGTTGACCTGTTTTCCTTGATCTTAGGAGGGGTCCTCTCTGCCTCTAGGGCTCAAATGTTTCATTCCCCAGATTAGGGAAGTTCTCAGCTACGATTTGCTTAAATACATCTTCTAGCCCTCTCTCTCCACTCCCTCCGGGATTCCAATGATTCTGACATTGGAATGCCTCATGGTGTCACTTATTTCTCTGATTCTATTTTCATGGATTCTGAGTTGTTTTTCCCTGGCCTCCTCTTTTCCCTTTTTATCTATTATACTGTCTTCCAGATCGCTTATTCTCTCTTCTGTCTCAGTTACCCTAGCTGTTAGATTATCTAGATTGGATTGGATCTCATTGATAGCATTTTTAAGTTCTGCCAATTCCCCTTTTATTTCTGCCCTTAGAGACTCTATGTTGCCATTAATTGATTTCTCCATTCTAGCCATTGTCTTCACAATTGCTAGCCTGAATTCCATCTCCGACATCTTGGTTATGTCTGCATTCATTTGTAAATCTGCAGCATAAGTCATAATCTCTGAGTCTTTTCTGTTTTGGGGGCTCCTCCTCCTAGTCATTCTGTTGATGGGTGTTTGAGGGAATGTACAGAGTCCAAATTATTGACCAGAACCTAAGCAAGATGCACTGTTTTCTTGGGACCTTAGGGTTGCTGGCCTCTTATTTTCCCAGCCTGTCTTCTGCAGGACGGGCATGCCACGCTGTTATTCGGGCAACCCTGTTTGGGTGGAGTTGCCCTGCGCCCCTGTGGCGGGGGATGGGCTCAGTGGGAATCAGTCTTTGGGGCTTTTGTTCTCTGGTGCCTTTCCCTGGCGGCTTTCCGCGTCTCTTCCGCGAGTCAGAGCAGAAGAGACTGTTTCCAACCCTCTGCTTCAGAGCAGAGATCTCAGTCTGTTCTTCAGTGCGCTCTCCAGGCCACACCATCTCTGTTTCTGTCCGTGCTGCTATAAACTGCAGCGTCCTGGGTTGTGCGCCCCTCCGCAGTGCCCCCAGTCCTGCCTCCAGGTCGGGGCACGTCTCTGCCTTTTGTGCTTCTAAAACTGCCAGCTGCTCCCAGTTCGCGTGCGCGTGACCCCGCCCTCTGGGTTTCCACCCCGGGGGCTGCCCTAAAGTCCTTTCCCGATGCTACCGGTCTGCGAGTCTGTGCCCCGTCCGCAGCACGAGGCTGTCACTCACCGGCGGTGTAGGATCCCCACGGCCAGGCACCCTCCCGCCGCCGTTTATCCTCTGATATCTGCCCGCAGAATCACGGCTCTCCACTTCGTACCTCAAAACCAACCGCCTGCGATATTCTGTTTGTAGAGATCCAGATCTTCTTACATCTCAGGCTGGTTTCGTGGGTGCTCAGAGTGGTCTGGTAGATATCCAGCTCAATTCCAGGGACCAGTTGAAATAGGGTCCCCTACTCCTCCGCCATCTTTCCCCCCTCTCAGGCAGGATTCTTATGCTGCAGTCTCAAGTTGGATTTCCTTCCTCTCTGGGAAAGCCCAATATTTGCTTGGAAGACCTTCAACTGATTAGACGAGACCCGCCCACATTATAATCTGCTTTATTCAAAGTCTACTATTTAAATGTCACTCATATCTACAAAATATCTTCACAGAAACATCTAGGCTGGTGTGTGACCACAGAACTAGGCACCATGGCCCAGCCAAGTTCACACATAACAGTAACTGTGACATCTCCTCCCTGCAGGACTTGGCTCCATAGGACAGACCAGCCTGGATCTGGAGTGTCTTTTCAGGACACCCACTGACCTCTAGTTATCAGAAATCCTTTCTTGAGTTCCTTCACTCCAGCCTGGGGACATTTAAAAATTCTCCCATGGGGCAGGAAAAACTGGCTCTCACCGTATCTATGTTCTTCCAAATCTGTTGTTTATGGTATAAAATGTGCTTCCTTGGGTCCTTCAGGATTGTGGTCTCTGTCACTCAAATGGTTTTCCATGTCAACTATAGTTTCTTCAGTGACTTGCAAAGGTGGTTTTTAGACTCAAAAGCTGGGTTGACACCCTGATCTTGCTCTGTCATCACAGCAGGAAGTGACCACACAGCAAAGGACTCTGTGATGTCACAGCTGCCGCCTGGCCCAGGGAGAGCAACCTGGGGCACAAACAGAGTCTCTGGGGGTGGGAATCCCGGAGCCAAGCTATCCGCACGGTAGTGGCTGAATTCCTACCAAATCCGCCCGACGGCCCATGTATGTTGATGAGATCGTGTGTGTGTTACGTGCACCCAGACCAGAGCCTTCTCTGCAGCTGCTTCTGCCGGTCACTCATCCTGCATCTACCCCGCAGTTAGGTTTCACTGAAAAGAAGCTGAATGGAATGGGAAGAAGCTTCCAATTTCTCCTCATACCTGATGACCGTCCAAGCCAAGCCAGGGAGGAGAGCAAAGATATATGTCTTTAAAAGAGAACTGGGATCTCTTCGTCTCCTCTCTGGCTGGTGCTATTCTTTAAAGTAGTTGAACATTTTCACAGCCACGGAGACCCAGGGCTTCATGTATTTGCGCCTCTCTCCACAAAGCCCTTTCCTGTGGTTAGACTACAAGGCCAAACCTATCTGTTTGGTCACTCAGGGCAATTATTAATAATTGCATTTTGGAAAGTAAGACTTCTGAAGCACAGACATAGAAGGAAGATCTAACCACGTCATTTACAGCTAGTCCTCCGTGTCCTTGAACACATTTCTAGTTTGTCTCAGAAAAAGCTGGCTCTGTGAAATATGGCATATCTTTTAATTGCTGATGAAGACCTACATAAATCTAAGGCTGTATGTCTTTGTTCAAAGACAAACTGCCTTATATAACTAACACAGAGGAGGCTCTCAGTATTATTTGTGGAACAAACAAATAAATACATGTTAGTAATGTAGATGCTCATATAAAATGCAAACTAGTCACTGAGCTGCAGAAGGGGCGCTTGTCCATGTGACTTAAACTATTTGGTATTGTTGGCACAGATATTACCAGGCCCATTTCCCATTTTGAGGGCCTTTTTGTCATTGAATTAATTGTCAAGACCTCTAGGGTGAACCAGAGAGGAATTTACTAGAAGCTTCCAGAACTGAAGGGAAGCCTGGAGAATCTGGCTCAGAGAAGGACAGGGACTAAGGTAGACTCAGCAGCAGCGTTGGAGTCCAGGGGCCTCCAGTGTGGACGTCAACGTTGATGCTTTCACCGCTCCTGGATGCCTAATGCCAGTCCTGACATGCCCCGGGGGCAGAGGCCACCCTGGACATCTGCTCTGTGTGGCAGCCACAGTGAGCAGTTTTCTCCTCTATCCCAGCAGATCCCTGGGTCACCCGCCTGGATGCAGAGGCTCAGGCAGGAGCTTCTTGTTGGTCGAGGGGAAGTCATGAGCCCACTCAGTAGCAGTCAGGGTGGCACGCCAGGCATTACCATCCACCAAGATTCACATAATGTGGGGATTCCCCCCAAAGAGGACTGTGTTCAGAATCCTGGTGAAAAAAACCCCCAGTGATGCTCACTGCTATGTTGCAACTGATTCATGAGCACATGTAGTTTTACAGGAATGAAATCAGCATAATACTAAGGAAAGCAACATTATGTTTATATGGAGCCATTTAGCACAGAGTTGGGCTCATGATAGACATTGTTTATTATGGCTAATTTATTATTCATCATTATTAACAATAGGGATTTGCCCAGATTTTTAAAATAGTGGGTAATAACTAATGGTCCATGGGCTGGCCATCTGTGAAATTGTGCAGCAGGGAAATTTTGTCTCAGACACCCGCTGTCCCTGAATTTTCAAGCCTCCCATCTACCCCTTCCCATCGCCACTCTCTTTCCATGCTGTCTGATCCTCTTTCCCCGTGACACAAGGTCTTGTTCTTTGCTGGTGGTCAACTAATGTTTATTAAAGTAGTTTACACTGAGAAGGGCTTAAATGCAGAGCTATTTGTATTTATACCATGAGCTTGTGAAGATCTTAAAGCATGAAAGGCACAGTGAATGCATCTTTAATGGTGACACTTCCTGCCACAGGAATAGGAGCATCTAGTAAGTAAGCACACGTTAGAGGAATACATGTTGGGCAAGGAGCGAAATGCTTTGAATGCGCTGTCTCCTCCTGGGCATGGAATAGTCACAGTCTTTGAGATAGCTATTACTATGATTATCCCCTTGATTTTCAGATGGGAAAACTGAGGCCTAGAGTCAAGGCTTGAACCCACTTTTGACCAATCCACAGCTCATGCTGGGGGCTGTAGGTCAAACTATCCCACCTTCCGTCTAATAGCACCTTCTCCAAGTGCTGGTTATTGACATTGCTGCCCACTCAAATGATAAGGAAAATAACTTGAGGAGCATGGACAAGTCCTGTGTTTGTCAGGGTTCTCCAGGGAAACAGAACCATTCGGATGTGTAGATAATTGGCTCATGTCATTATGGAGGCTGATGAGTCTGATATCTGCAGTCTACAGGCTGGGCACCCAGGAGAGTGGATGGTGTAGTTCTACTCCGAGTTCAAGTCTGAAAGCAGAAGACCGGCATCCCAGCTACAGTCAGGCAGAGGGAGAAGTTCTGTGTTACGTAGTCCTTTTGTTCTATTCAGGCCTATAACTGGTTGGACCAGACCCAGCCACATGGGCAAAGACAATGGGCTATACTCAGTCTACCAATCCAAGTGTTCATCTCATGCAGAAGCATCCTTACAGACCCACCCAGAATAACATTTGACCAAATGCTAGGCACTTGTGCCCCCGTCAAGTTGACCCATAAAATTAGCCATCGCAAGTCTTGATCTTCCATAGTGTTTTGCGTTCCCTAAAGACAAGAAATAAAGTTTGCTCTTTTTTGAAGTTTTTTGTTACCTGTGAATATTCAGTGTTCAGCCTGTCAAGCTGAGTTGAATAAATCTTGACCAGACCTTAGTTTCAGTGCATGGTGGCAGGTGGGGGTGGACAATCCCAGCGGCTGTAGCGAGGGATCGCGTGTCTAGCAAGCCCAAGTCTAGCGTGAGAGCCAGAAGAACCTGGTTTCAAGCCTTTTGTCTGCAAATAAGAGAGTGATTCAAAGTCTCCAAGTCTGCATATGGGAGAGCAGAACATCTACTTCCTGGCACTGCCGTGAAGATTAGAGAGAGGGCAGGGGACACGCCGGGCATTTAGTGGGCACACCATAAGCAGGTGCCATTATATTAAGAGAGGAGGAAAACGAAATCAGTTTTCTTGGCAAGGATCAAAGATGACAGCTATCTACCGGCTGTCCCCAAAGCAGTTTAGGGAGCCGGTCTTCCCCAAGCTGGCATCCATCAACTGGCCATTTAAAGATTTTCTCACAATCTCTTCCGGACTGCTTCATTTAAAAGACACCCAGCATGCCTCCTTTTAAAAGATAAATCACTGAAAATGTGACCTTTGTGTTCTAAAGCAGCTTTTATCTGGTGCAAACAAAATCCTTGAAAATGCTGAGAAAGCCTTTTAAGTGAGGACGTTTGCTGAAGACTGGCAGAGCCGGGATAGATGACCTTTTAATTGATGGTGTACCAAACTCTCAGAAATCAAGTTCAAAGTTAATTTGTCACACACTGTTTCTTTAAGGAGTTCAGAGCCATGACTTCTTTCTTTCTAATGACAGCATAGGGGTTTTACTTTTTTAGCACAGTATTTGCTCCGTCTTTTAATATCCGCCCCCTTCTCCCACCATCTCTGGGGCTTTGACATAGAAGTTCATTCTCTGTGGGTCAAGGCCCCTGTTGAGAGAACTCAGGGAAACAGTAGCCTTCAAGACTCATAAAGACTTACAAAGAGTTCCCAAAGATCTAGGAGGATAAATGTTGGGTCTGATGTTGCAAGTCACTGAAAATCCATTTTGGAGTTACAGTGTGGTTGAGACTTTTTGCCAGTTCTGTCGAATTCCCCTTGCTGTGTCTTCATGGAATGCAACGGTAAGTTGTGGCTGTTAGGGGGAATGCTTGCCCCTGCGAGGAGTGGGTCTAGGTACTTCGGTGGACTTGAAATACCTTTAACTCCCTTACATCACTTGGTCAAGCCACCCCTTTCAACTTGATAATTCTTTCATTTTGCAAATGCCCTTTCTGCTCTGGACTTTCCTGGGCACCATGGCTCAACTCAGCCATGCCTATAAGCGGATTCCCAAGTATCCCTTCTGATGGGGTCACTTCTATTCCTTTCAGTCACCAGTATCTTTGCAAAGATTCAGATTTGCTTAGTTATACAGCGTGTACTTAAAAAAAGTCCAACCGAATGTTTGGCTGTATGGATTTCTAGAATGTTCCATGTACTCACGAGTTTGTTATCTACTCCCACTTTCTGGGAGTCCTGGTTTGTCTCAAATACACCAGGGTCATGAGTACAGATGGCCTGAGGTTTGGCTAGCAATCCCATGTCTGTGGAAAGGGTAAATCCTAAAATCTTTGCCATGCAGGCCCCTATGGCCTGGAGCCACACCTTTAATAAACCCCAGACCACATCCACCTCTCCCAGGAGAGTGTCAGCTTCTCTTTAGCCCTGTATCTCCCTCCCCTTGGGGTGACCCACTGAGTCAGGATACACAAACGCTCTTGGTGCCCCTGCGCCGCCCCCCAGAGTGCTCCTGCCCAGAAGGCCATTCCCGAGGGTTCTGCTGCCATTTGAAAGCATGCACAATCAACTTCGGACGGAAGGAAACTGATGCAGCCCAGCGTACTTTTGGCTCAGCGTCGTTAAGAGCCATGGAATGCTGATTTAGTTTTCATTTTTTGCCAGCAGCACATAACTGCCTCTTTAAATTATTTCAGCTAACTTCCACTGATGGTCTGTGGATAAACAGAAGTGCCAGTTGCACTGAATTTGTGGGGTGGTTGGTTTCACATAAAAGAAGCATGTCCTAGTAGGAGATCTACCTGCGCTCCAGAGCATCTAATTAGGAAAACCCAAGGACAGCCTCAGTATCTGTCTCCCAGGGAGCTCGCAGCTGGGCTCGGTGCATCAATTGCAAATTAAAGATTCATAGATTTTGTGAGTCATTAGAAACTATGTAACAATCATAAGGCACATCCAGCTCTTGGGGAAAATAGATGGCACCATTATGGATTTAAAAGTCATTTGTCCACGGGTGTGTGCATGTGTGTGTGTGTGTGTGTGTGTGTGTGTGATGCAAAAATGTTCAGTGGGTGACCTTTGTTTCACAGGTCTCCTGTCTTGGCCTCCACCAAGCCCCTGGCCTCCACCCTGTAGTACTCTGTGTCTCCCCTATAGGCACCTACATGGGATTTCATGCCTATAAATTCTTGTTATTTTGCTGGCTGTCATGTTTGGAAAGCTAATATCCACTAAGCTTTTTAGCATTTTAAATGAGCACATTTTAATGTGAAGCTTCTGAAAACTGAAAAACTTTCAAGACACACAAGGATTCATGTCCAATAGTGGCATGTAGGTTCCTGAAGAGTTGATGGAAAGACGGTAGTCAGAGGTGTCTCTGTTCACTCCATCTGTTAGTGTCCTGGGCCTGCCAGAACAAACGATCCCCAACTAGGTGGCTTACAACTGTAGCAATGTATCCTCTGGGTTCCAGAGAAGAAGTCCAAAGTCAAGTTGTCAGCGCAGCCACGCTCCCTCCGAGGCTCCCTCTGAGGCTCCTTCTAAGCCTCCTCCGGCTCCTGGTGGCCCCAGGTGTTCCTTGACTTGTGGCTGCATCCCTCTGGTTTCTGTCTCTATGGCCAGAAAGAATTGCATGCATTTTATTAGTCCACACATTGGCCATAAAAGACAGGGCAAATTCTTTGTACTGGGCCAGAGGGGAGAGTACATTGTGGTTAACCCATGCTTATACCTCAGAGACCCCTTCCTTGGTCTTTCTCCCCACCCTCCCTGGACAGGCTCTCCCGGAACAACATAGCCAGATGGCATCAGTCCAAAGAAATATGACAAGAAATCAGTGGTTATGGCCTGACAGCCCACTTGGGAAATCTATGCCCCTTCTCCAGCGGTTTCTGAGTTTAATGTTTCTTACTCAATCTTTTTATGTTCTGAACTCGCTGGCAGGCAATGATTTTCCTTTGAGACTGATGCAGCAAGGAGCTTCCTTGGGCAGAAGTCATCTTTTGGAACTATAAAAATCTCGGCAGAATCCAAGAAACTCACTGGTGGTCCCAGTGCATCTCTAGGTGATCGCTCTACTGAATCACGGGAGACAGAAAATTCGGTCCAAGCTCCACTGACTGCTATCGCAAAGTTGGGATTTATTATAGAGTTCAGAAGTCTAACAATCCTGGGAAATCAGGGAGAAAGAGTAAATTCCCAGATCTTCAGCAGAATTACTCCGGTAAATGGATACAATCCTGTCTCTCATTGTGAGCTCAAAAGACTAACTTCAGAGATCTAAAAGTTTCTGTTGTTGATGATACTTAAACGCGGCTGGTTCCAAAATCATCAAGTGTTCTGTTTGTAGAACAAAGGAAGTTTTAATGGCCTGCAGTGCCATTTGAATATTGCTGCTAATAGGTATTTTCCATTTAGGAAATAAAGAGAGTAACCAAGGATTAATTTCAATGGCTGGCAGTTGTTAAAGGTAACTAATTTACGCTGATTCTTGAGTAGAAGAAGCGAACTGCCACATGCATTAAGGAAATTAAAGAAGGCCTTTCTTTTTTCTTTCACCTGCACTAGCCCGAGGGCACCCTACATATGCTAAGCATCCAAATGTCTCCCAAATGTGTTTACCAGTTTTATTCCAACCATTAAGTGCTCTGTTTTCCATTTACTGCTATTCAGTTAACAATAGAGGAGACCAATATGAAAACCTAGATTAGGTTTGAAGAGTCCAGTACTTACAGCACATTATTAGGTCCTTCAAAGAAGAATGAGGCCCTGCAGATGGCCGGTAAATCTTGTAGGTCATGGTTGTGCCGATCAGAACCTGGTCGCTGCTCCCAGTTAAGTATGTAGATTTCAAAATGTATAGGACTGATGGGATGAGGAGCTTGGATGTTCTCCTTTGCATAATTGGACAAGCCAAAAAGAAAGCATTCTCAAGAAAGAACAGGATGGTCTATTTATTTTCCAGTCTTCAATCAGGACCATAAGAATCATTCTTGACCTACCAACCTTCTCTCAAAATCAACATGTTAGATGTCAGAGCCTCTGCTTATACAACTTATCTGAAAATAGTGATTTTATTTATTTATTTATTTATTGAGAATCAGTCCTTGAGGGTTCCCTGTTTTCTGTTTTTCTTTTTAACCGAGACTTACAGTCTTAAATAAGACCACCTGGATTGAGAATCAGCCTACCTGGCTTTTAGATCTTGTTCTGCCACTAACTAGTTTGGTGAACCGCTGAAAGTCCTCTAATTATGCTGAGCCTCAGTGTCCTCATATCTGCAGTACAGACATTAGACCAGACCGTTTTCAGGGTTTGTTTCTAGTTATTTATTTATTTGTTAAAGATTTATTTATTTATTTTAAAAAGATTTATTTATTTATTTGAGAGAGAGCATGGAGGGGAGGGTCAGAGGGAGAGGAAAAGAGAGAATCCCAAGCAGACTCCTCACTGAGCATAAAGCCTGATGCCTGATCGCATGACCCTGAGATCACGACCTGAGCTGAAATCAAGAATTGGATGCCTCACTGACTGAGCCACCCAGATGCCCCCGTCTGTTTCTATTTAATACTCACTTAGATAACGGTACTTACTCCCTACTAGTGGAAGCTCATACCATACCAAGTTCAAAAAGACCCTTTGAATACCCTAACAAAAGAAAACCAGAGAAGAGCAAGGTTCTAGGATCTTAATGGGGAACTGAAATACCCTAGACAAGGAAGTATACTTTATACATTTTAGCACAGAAAATTTCCCTGCAGTCGTCTTCCCTATGTCAAATTCCATTATATGGAGAGCCACCTCTTCCTACTTTGCCTATAAATGCACAACTTTGGGATAAGTACACACAAATTTCTCTAAAACGTTTGAACTGTTTTTACTCACTGCCTTTCTGATACCAAATCTGTGGGGTTTTCCACACCAAGAAATTCTTCAGTTTTCTGAGAAAGCTAGCCAGGTGTCCTCAATTCAATTCAGTTCTGACACTATCCAGAGTTAGGGTCAGACCCCACAGCTAAGGGCTTACAAGACTGCCCCCATTTCAGACATCAATCTCAAGTCCAGGCCACCTGTACTTCCCTGACTGACCAGCTGTAAATCAGGGGTTCCTATGACCCCCGATTTAGGTCACAGAACTCAGGAAACCAATTCTTCCATTTATTAGTTTATTATAAAGGAGACAACTTGGGAACAGCCAAATGGAAGCCATGCACAGGGCCGGGAATGGGAAGCCTGTGTGAAGCTTCCAAGCCTTCTTCAGCATTGCTGCTCCCTGAGCACCTTGATGTGGATGTGCTCACCCACCCAGAAGCTCATCATCGTTTACGAGTTCGTACAGAGCTTAATGTCCATCCCCTCAACCCCTTTCCTGGAAGTCTGTGTGCGGGACTGAGAGTTCCAATCCTCGAACCACTTGGTCTTCTTGGTGACCAGCCCCTCATAGGCTATCGTGGGGGCCCTGCCCTATGTCACCTCTTTAGCATAAATTCTGATGTGATCAAAAGGGTCTTGTTATGAATGAAAAAAATGCTTCTCTTTTCACTCAGGAAATTCCAAGTGTTTTGGGAGCCCTGTGCCAAGAACGGGGGCAAAGACTAAATACATTTCTTATTGCACTGTACCTACACTTCTTGGCTACAAAACTGGGGGTTCCTATAATCCCCTGTCCCTTTCCGGTTCAGTAATTTGCTAGAATGACTTGCAGAACTCAGGAAAACACTTTTCTTACAATTACTAATTTGTTATGAAGGATACCACTCAGAAATAGCCAAGTGGAAGAGATGCATAGAGCGAGGTATTGGGGTGGGGTGCATGAAGCTTCCACGTCCTCTCTGGGCATCTTACCTTTTTAGCACTCTGATGTGTTCCTCAACTTAGAAGTTCTCTGAACGCCATTGTTTAGGGGTTTTTATGAAGGTTTTTCTTACATAAGCATGATTGATGACGTCATTGGCTGTTGGTGATCAAACTCAACCTCCAGACCCTTTCCCTTCTCTTAAGGTAGGAGTGGGATAGGCCTGAAAGTTCCAACCCTCTAGTCATGTCTTTATCTTTCTGCTATACAGACCTGGAGCTGGTGGGGGTCCTGCAACCACCAGTCATCTCCAAAGCACACAAAAGACTCTCTTATCACTTGGGAGATTCCAAGGGTTTCAGGAGTTGTGTGTCTGGAACTGGAGACAAAGACCAAATATTTACTTTTATTACATCACAGTGCTCTCATATTAATTATGAGAAGACCTCTTCCTGTTGCATAGATCAAGATCAGTGAAATAATTAGCCACATTTAGGTTCTATTTCATGAATGTCTCTTCTCTCTAAAATATTTGTGTTGTGTGTATAACCATTGTTCACTGCTATATTCTTACTGCCTGCATGTGGCAGGTAGTGAACAAATATTTATTGAATGTGTTAAGTAAATGAACGAATATGGGTTTCATATAAGCCATGGACTATCGGGCACAAAATATTTAAGAGTAATGCCCTGATCTGCCATTCCTGGGGAGGGAGAGAAGATGCTTTTGACGTAGTGACACAGAAATACATCCATTTTCATTTTATATCCTAGAAGTAAGTAACTCTTTCTTTTTTTAAATTTTATTTTATTATGTTATGTTAGTCACCACACATTACATCATTGATTTTTGATGTGGTGTTCCACGATTCATTGTTTGCGTATAACACCCAGTGCTCCATGCAGTACGTACTCTCCTTAATACCCATCACCAGGCTAACCCATCCCTGCACCCCCACCCCCTCTAAAACCTCAGTTTGTTTCTCAGAGTCCATCGTCTCTCATGGTTCATCTCTCCCTCCGATTCCCCCCCTTCATTTTTCCCTTCCTTCTCCTAATGTCCTCCAAGTAACTCTTTCACTGCAGGAGTGTTTACAGAATGCCCTCAGTGCCACCAAAGCTAATGGTGCCTCCAAGGATACTACAGAGATCAGTCCATCAGAGAGCTTTGTTTTCACACATTGTTCCTATTTCCTAGTAATAAAGGCAGCCTGGATTAAGATAGGGTTCCTATTCTCAACATGGGAGGAGGTCACCACCCATTACACACCATTGTTTAAAGTGTCACAACACAAATGTCCACACTGTATTCTGGGAAGTTTATCCTAAACTTGAGATTGAGATTGGGGCCTCAGTCGTCTTGTACTGAGTCACCAATGTCTGTGACTCTTAACACCACGTCCCCTCCATGCCAGTGGTGATTCAGTAGATCTGCCAGGAGTGATCAGCAACTGTCTCCAGATTTTCTGCAAGTTTTAATGCAATGCTTACCAGGATGGGTCATGGAAAAATTTCTAATTAACAATGGTACTTAGTTCCATCACCAAATGACCTTTAACAAGTTCACTGAATAAAATATCGAAGGAAAGAAGGAGCAAGACTTTGGAAACTCCCTAATTTCCCCATAAGAACGCACAGAGCATCTAGGGCAACAAAACTAAAAACCCATGGGCATCAACTACCATGAAACTTGGTGACAAGATAGCCCTACAAATTTCAACATCTAAGTGAGCCAGAAGTCTGTGTCAACAGGTGCAATCACTCCACCCCTTTCTGCATCATGTGCTCTTCATGACTTGCATTCCTTCTCTCCTTCTCTTTGTATGATCTTTGTATTCCTTCTCTCCTTCCTTCTTCCCTTCCTTTCCTCCTGTTTTCTTTTCTTTTTTTTTTTTTTAAGATTTTATTCATTTATTTGAGAGAGAGACAGAGAGAGAGAGCACAAGCAGGGGGAGGGGCAGAGGGAGAAGCAGACTCCCTACTGAACAGGGAGCCCGATGCAGGACTTGATCCTTGCACCCTGGGATCATGACCTGAGCCGAAGCCAGGTGCTTAGCCAACTGAGCCACCCAGGGGCCCCATCCTCTGAAGTCAAAAAGGGAGAAGAGCAACTAATATGTATTGGGCTGCTATTCTCTGCCCATCAGGGGTATACACTGGAATCTTCCCAAACCTCCCCAAACACACATGTTATTTTCCAGAATCCTTATGTTTTCATGTAATTTTGTTCATTTCAATAAAGTCAATTTGCTAAAACTACATAACTAAATGCTATTTTTGTATGCTTGTAAAACTTCTCATAAATAAATTCATAAATCATAAAAAATCTTGTTTCTAAATGTGTACCATGATCTAGGTTTGGGAAATACAATTTTTAGAGATAACAGAAAGGGACAAATTTAAATTGAACAGCTGGGGAAACAAGCTAGGAAAGAAATTCAGCCTCTACATAAGATGGAAGGATTTCATGGTGAAGTGTAGTTCAATGAAAGTTGAAATGACTGCATATCAGATTTCATAGTGTGGTTTGTGTTCCCTAGACATGGCCAAGCTATGGTTAAAATTTGCTGTATGCAATGCTCTACCGTTGGGTGCTGCTTCTGCTCTTGCTAGCCCCTTCCCCGATGGCCCCACTTGCCTGTGGAGTGCACACTTCCTTCCAAATTCCCGCTGCAGCCGGCTGCACTTCCTGCTCCCTCTCATTCCTGGGGGGTGTCTCCAGTGCTCACAATTTGTGCAAAATATGCTGGGGACTCCCAAAGGCCCTTCTCAAGTCCTGACCAGCCTCTGGAATTCCAGACCCATATCAGCATGGAGACTGGAACTTCTCAGCCGGGGTCTGTGGGTACTTTCCGAGGCCAGGGATGGTGACAGGACGTCCATCCATGTGCATTTTTCTGAGAAGAGGGTACATAGGCTTTATCAGATTTTCAAAATGGACCCCCGTGCCCCCTTCTGTCATCATAGCTAACATTCAATGAGTGTTTCTCTCGTGCCTGGCATTGTTGCAAACCCTTTTCTTGAGTTGTTGCATGTCATTCATTATTACAGTGGTCTGCTGAGGTGGAATGAATGTGTTAGTGGCTCCCATTTTTGTGTGTGAGGAACTGGAATAATAGTGAGATTGCTAAGTAGCCAAGCTTATGGATGTTAGAGGTAAGGTCCAAACTCTGACACCCCTGCCCCCACCCACCAAAGTTAAGAATCCTAACCCTAAAGCCATGTTCTCTACTGGACATGGCTTCATATCACTATCACCTACCTAGTCATCTAGACTCCCCTCTCTCCCTCTTCTGCCCAGGATTTTGTTGTTGTGTTTTTGTTCTTTGTAATCTACCTCCCAGATCTCTCTCATAGCATCTCCTCCAATCAAATCCCAAACACGATGTCTGAGTTTAGGCTCTCCCCACCTCAGATCAGATTACGTTCCCATTGGTTTTCACCCCTCCCCCTCCCATCCATCTACCACTTGCTGCCCTCATTGTGTTCAGAAGTATTGATTGGCTTGATTGGATCACATTCCTCTGTTCAGATACATTTATGGCCCCATAAGATACAATCCAGCTTTTTAGCAAGAAGTCATGATACTTCATGATCAAGGTAACTCTGACCTTTTCAGTGATAGCTCTGACCGGCTCCTACACACATACACACACACACACACCCCACACACATCACACACACAAACACACACCCCACACACGGGCACACACATCCCACGTGGAGATACATACATCACACACATCCCACCACACGACACATGCCCACACACGTTCCACTCACACAGACACACACACACCACACCACGCAGACACATACATTGCACACATCACACCACAGACACAGATACACACATCCCACATGTGGATACGCACATCACACACATCACACAACCCGTGTCTGACCCAGGCCCTTGAATGGCCTCTCCACTTGGAACATGACCTCTTTTTTCACTGGCGAAATCTTTTAAGTGATGACCACGTGGTTGGTGGGGTGGGTGGGAAAGGAGTACTGAGAGGGGCTTGAGCTGATAGAAAGTTTGGGGACTCCACCTGAGAAAGCAGACACTCTACTACTCCTGGCGGGTCCACTGAGGGAGGAACTTTTCCCTGTGAGGGAGAGGAAGCAGCAGAAAGGGGCAGGGAGGGAGCTGAGCAGCCCCATGCACGAAGCACCCCACGTGGAGTGTGGCACCCCCATCTTCCTTACCCCACAGTCCGGCAGCCTGGCTCCATCCATTCCTTGGACACTAGCCCAGGGAGCACGTGGTGGTCACTCGGCCACCTGGGCTGGCTCTGAGCACGCCTGAGATTCTCACAGACGAGCATGGAGAACATCACCTGGCACCTCCTGGCCTTGCTTTTTGGTGACAGTGAATGATGGAGATGCTGCCTCTCTTGCTCCTCCACACCCCAGGGAGACCTGGGCAGCACCTCGCTGTGTCCCTTTGCCCCTTCAGGGCTCGTGCCACCTTGCACCCCACTTTATGTCAATTCCCCCTTCCGTTGCTCGCTGTTGCTTATTGAAACACTGCTGTTTGTTTCTGAGAGTGGGAGGGCTCCAGGGAAACAGGTCTGAGGCAGAAGGAATGCTGGGCCTCTGTACAGGGCGCCCTAGGCCTGAGGTGGTACTCAAGTTGACCCCCTGAGGCAAGGGGTCCGGACCTTCACAATACCCTGCACTGATCTATCACTGGGTGTGAACTGTCCCTGGGAAGGGATAGGACTCCTGGCGAGAGGGCGCTCATCAGCTGATGCCCCTGAGACCCTCATCCACCAACACTCTCAGCAGCTGGGGGACAGAAGTCCTCTGTCCTGAAGGGGGTTCTGGGTGACCCATAAGTCACCCACCACACCTTTATAATTAAAACCCTTTAAAACCCCAAATACAAGAATTTCATAGAACCAGTACGGGAAGGAGAGTCTCTTTAGTCCAAATGCCTTATTTCATTGGTCAGAAAAAAGAGGTACAAGGAGAGGTAAAATGTCTACCCCAGCCTGTGGTGACACAGCTCCTCAGTGGCTGGGCTAGGACTGGGACCCACGGCATCGGCTGCGGGTCCAGCATGGGTGCCTCAGTTGCTTCTGGCTGGTGGGGGGTATGCTCACGTTGACCAACCACAGGCGGCAGCCAACTTGCAAGTTCCTCGCTGTGTCTCTGCAAAGGGAACCAAGGGAAGACTACAGAAGGTCCCTTCATGAAGTTTCACTACAGGTCAGAAGTGTTCGCAGGATAAGCAGAAGACACTAGAATTTTGAACTCCCCCCCCCACCCAACCTTCTTTGACAGTGATGCCCAATGGCCTATAAAGTCCTGGAGGACAAGACCCCCGGGCCCTCACGGGCGCCCCCACCCAGTCCCTAGCACAGAGCTGGTGCATGGTGGGGTACACTATGGGCTCTCTGAACCCATAAGCCTCTTCACAGCAGCTAACTTGCTCAACCCAACTGCTAACACAGGCTTTCCTTCTCCAAAATTCCCTCAGAAATTAGCATTACCTTCTCAATTCTTATCTATATCCAAACTTTTGAAAACAAACAAACAAACAAACAAACAAACAAACAAACAAACAAAACAGGCCTTAAAATGAATGTCATGATCCCATTCTACCCCAATTCACCAATCTGCTGTCCTCCCACTGGGAATGTGATTTAGCATCTAAGGAATTCCCTGGCAAGCAGATCTGATGGGAGCCGGTGTGCAGGAGACTTGCTGGGGTGTGTTCTGTGAGGGAGGGAGGAGGGCAGCCGGTCTGGGCAGAGGGAGATGATGAATGAGATGAAATTGCAAGAGACCTCAGCCAGACTCACAGGGGGGCTCTTGAATTGTGCTGCCTTCAGAGTCCTCCCACGTCAAGGCTAAGGGTGAGGACTCTGTACCTGGCACAGTCCTCAGATGCCAGCTGGCGAGGGAGGGGGCTTCCTCACAGGGAGGGCAGCGCCTTCCCCAACCACGGCCGGTGCTGGAGAGGGTCTCAGCTGTGCGCCGTGGTTTTGGTCCTCAAGGGGCATGGGGCTGGCACACACAGTGTCCTCTGCACTCTACAGTTGGTCAATCTCTCTAGATACGGCAGATAGATACACCGTGGTCCCAGCGACCATCACACAAAACACTGCTATTCCCAGCCGGTGTTGGGAGCTGTGGATGCGTCTGGGGCTGCCTGCCTCTCAGCCCACCCTCAGGCTTTCCCTCATTCCGTTGGATATTTTCCAAAGGTCTGTTTGCAAAGTCAAGACTCCTGCCCCTTTAAAAAAATCAATTTCCCGGGCGCCTGGGTGGCTCAGTTGGTTGAGCGACTGCCTTCGGCTCAGGTCAGGATCCTGGAGTCCCGGGATCGAGTCCCGCCTCGGGCTCCCTGCTCGGCAGGGAGTCTGCTTCTCCCTCTGACCCTCCCCCCTCTCATGTGCTCTCTATCTCATTCTCTCTCTCAAATAAATAAATAAAATCTTTAAAAAAAAAAAATCAATTTCCCGACGTCCATCACTCTGTAGCCAATTTCTCTCCCTCCCTCCCTCCCGTCTCATCCAAACTCCCCTCAGCAGTAACCTGTTTCTGGACTTCTCTTCAGCACAGACTCTCCTCTTAACCATAAGAAGAACCACAGGAGGAAGAGGACTGGAGGTGGGGGGCCTCTTTCCCCAAACCCAGACGGTCACAGTGGAAACTTGGTGCAACCATAACAAGCTGCTCCGATCATCTGCGGAGATTTTGAAACATGGATCAGGATCCAATTTCATGTTATTTTTCAAAAAAATGACGTTGTTTTCATTTAGATAGGAAGTGCATGCCTAGCACTCCTGCAGTATTGGGGCCCTGCGGACACTGGGGTCACACTGCACCTGTGTCTCGGCCCACGGCCATCTGGCTTCTTGGTCCTCACGAGATTGAGAGTCAGGTTCTCCAGTGGTCCCCAGGTTGCTGTGTCCAGTAGATAGTCCCCTCCATTTCCCCTCAGTCCATTTGCTGGACTCTTCTTGCCCGTTTGTTTGGAGGCTCCCCCACGGCTATTGGAGGTCGGACTCTGGTTCTCCTTGTACCGCATCGACCATGCTGTCTTTTGCTCTCGGATTCCTCTTCTCTGGTCGCTTATGAAAGCCTCACCTCCTCCCTCCTCACTTCGTGCTCATCTCCAGGATGGTCCCGTCCACCCCAACGGCTTCAAATGCTGTCTTCACAGTGTTGAGGCTCAAACTCCATCTCCAACCTGGACTTCTTAGCGCCAAACCCCAAGGCGCCGCTGCCTCCTGGATCTAGAGGCACGTGGGACCTCGAAGAAATAGGTCCAAACACACACGTTCTGCTGCTGAAAATCCTCTCCATCCTTTTGAGCAGCGCTCTAATCTAAGGCACCGACGGGTGCAGCTCGTGTGCCTGGACGAGGGCCCGGCCTGCCAGGATCTGCGCAAATGGGCATGGGGGAGAGCAGAGGCTTATGTGGCCATGGTCTGGGACGGGCTGCAGGACGGGCCTCACATCAAGCTCTCTGCACACCCATGTACGCACCCTCATGGGCTCATGCACACTCGTGGGAACGCGGTCCCCGCACCGCAAGCATGGGAGATCAGCGTGTCTGCTGAAGGCTTCTCAGGGGGACAAGGAGGATGCATGTCACACGTCACACAGCGGGCCTTCCTTCACATTCTCTTTCAGTGCCTCCTTCTCTTCCCTGTCAGCTCCTCTCCTGGGACAGCCCGCATCCCTTTCTTCCTCCTTGTTTGTCTCTCTTGTCCTTGTTCCTCCAGCCTCTTTCTCTTGGGGGTTTTCCATCTTTGCCACGGAGAGACATCTGGTCTCTTCTGGTCTCCTGAATTTCTCCTCTGCCCTTCACTTCCTTCAGGGACACAGCATGAGTGAGAAAAGCGAAGGGCTGCTCCTGTTTAGTAAATGCATTGACTTCCTGGCTGCTGTCACCCAGTGTCACAGAAGTACTGTCTCATGGCCCCGGAGGCCAGTTTCTGCAATCGGGGTGTCTGTAGGGTGGGGCCCCTCTGAGGGCTGTGGAGGAGGATTGGCTCTGGGCCTCTCCCATAGCTTCTGGGCATTTTCTGGCCGTCTTTGGCAGTCCTGGGCTTCTAAAAGCAACGCCCGGACCTCCACTTTCATCTCCACCTGGTGTTCTCCCTGTGTACTCGTCTGTGTCCACATTTCCCCTTTTGATAAGGACACCAGTCATATTGCATTGGGGTCATTCTACTCTGGTGGGACATCATTTTAACCGATATATCTGCAATAACCCTATTTCCAAATAAGGTCGCATTGTGAGGTTCTGGGGGTTAGCACTTCAACAGAGGAACACGACTCAAACCATAACAAGTAGGGAGGGGGAAAAGGGATTGTAAATATTGTCCCTATGATTTCATACGTTTTTCTTTCACCTCCTGCTTGAGTGAGGAAGTCTCGGAATCCCTCCCAGCCCGGGATATGACAGAAGGTAGAGATTTCTGGTGGTGGCCTCACTGTCCCTGGGCCAAAACGGGGTTTCCAGCTTCTCTAAGGCAACAAGTCCTGGAAGCCTCTTTAAAGGGAAGAGCTCTCTGAAGCAGACAGAGGTTGGTTCCTGGGTCTCTTGAGGAGTATCTGCTTTGTGGGTAGAGCGTGTGATGGGCTGGTGGTCAAAGGCTGGCGAGGGCTCCTGTTGTTGCAGTGTGTACATTTTGTCATTTTTCATTAATGGTCATCCGTGATCATAATATCGATTCTAGCGTTTATTACACTTTCGCATGTGCCAGGCGCTAGGCTAGGTATTGAACAAGTGTGATTTCACTGATGTTAGTTGAGGAAAGCAAGGCTTAGGACACATGCCCCAGGTGTGCAGCCAGCAAACGCCCTGAGCATCCGGTGAGCAGTGGCAGGAGGGGGTTTCTGGAAAGAGCAGGCTCACCCTCTGTGGGGAGGGGCTGCCCACGGAGAAGTGAGAAACGGAATCTGCCTCTGTTCCACGTGCACATGCACACCTGCCCTCAGGAGCCCTCACAGGTGTCCCCGACCTGCTCCCGAGGGGACACGATTCCCTCTTCCTCCCTCTGCCGCTATTACCCAAACCAGTGGTTCCCAAAGAGGGGTGCACAGGGGAGCAGTATCTGCATCACCCAAGCTCTTGTTAGCAATGCAGAGTCTCGGGCCCCACCCCAGACATTCTGAACCAGACGCTCTGGGCCCAGAAATCTGTGGGGTTTTTTAAGCCCTCCAGGTGATTCTGACCCACGAAGTCTGAGAAGCACAGAACAAAACTGCCGGGTTTACAAAACCTCTACTGAGTGTTGGTTGAGAGGAACTGGGTTTTTGATGGGGACGGACTTCACCTTGAGCAGAGGAGGCCTGCTTTGCTCAGTGGCCACAGACAGTCCTGGGGAGGGGTGGCTTCGGCCCTGGGCACCACACCCCATCCAACCCCTTTCGGCCCTATTGTCTCACTTCTCATGTAGTTCATGCTTACTTTCCATCTGCAGCCACATTGTAATTTTAGCAGTGAAATTCATTTTAGTGAACGGAAACCCCTGAACGCCTTGTTAATATGTGCGCTCATGGCCTGGGATAACTGTCAAGTAGGAATGCTTATGGTGAGTTACTTAACATGCTGCAGTTAATCCAGAAACCCCAGGTTCTAAACCCCTGACTCCCTGGGATGCTGAACGCATCCCTTTCAGTAATTTACCTGGAGGGAAGGGAAAACAGCTTAGACATGTGTATTTTGTTGCCACATGAGGAGCAGCTCCCCAGCCTGCAGCACTGCCTCACCAGCTGCCGCCGACTGGGAATCCCCAGGCCACCTGAGCAGGTATGGGGCTGCATTCAGGACAGGAGGGGAGAGTGTGGGGCGGGGGAGGGGGGCTGCCCAGTTCTGTGTCCCAGTAGAAGCTGTTCCTAGTTCTCAGCCCACTCTGTAATTTGTTGAGTAGGAAGGGAGCAGAGCTGGGGTCTCAAGCTCCTGCCCTGCTGTGATATTGCCCACCTACTATGCTCGTGAAAAGGGTCAAAGTCAAGGGCTGCCCAACATTGGATGCCCAACATTGGATCGGGTGGTGATATTTTCATTTTGAAACCAGATGCTGTCAATTTAACTGCACTATTTGATTGCATTAAATGCTCTTTTCCCTGGGGGGCTTTTGTTTGAGTGACACAGGGTCTTATACTTCCCCAAACCCTCAAGGTGAATGTTGAGATCTGAGTGGGGCAGGACTGGAGATGTCAGACCCTGCTGAGCCGACTGGCCAGAAGAAGGGGAGTTTAAGACAATCAGGGTCGCCCAGTGGTCAAGCCATTGATGCTGGTGCTGCTCCTGGGTGTACATGGCATGTCTGTGTCTCTGGACACCCTCCTTTCCCCTCCAGGACTTGGTTTGCTCACCCACACACTACAGATGACGGCAGTAGTCCTGCTCACCCAGGAGCCCCAGGGAAGGTATGACTTAGTTTTCATAGTGTTGAGAACAGTGCCTGGTAGAATAAGCCCTATGGGTAAAAATAAAAGAGTAAATCAAGGGTGCTGATGTGTTTTCTTATACATTTTCCCCCTAAAAGTGTAAGATGGAAAAATCATTCTGGTTCATGGAAACAATGGAGGGTTTTGAACATGACATTTATATCAGTTTCCTAGGGCTGCTGTGCAAAGTCCCACAAACTTATGGTCTCGCAGTTCGGGGTCCAGAAGGCTCTGAAGGGGCATCTGCTCCAGACCTCACATCTTGGCTTACAGGTTGCTGTCTTCTCCATGGTTTTGGTCACATCCTCTTTCCTCTATGAGCCTCTGTGTCCGAATGTCCCCCTTCTGCAAGGACATTGGCAGGTTGGATTAAGGTCTTACTAATGGCCTCATTTAATCCAATTCCCTCTGTAAAGACCCAGTCTCCTGGTAAGGTTCATCCTGAGGTACCGGGGACTAGGACTCTCACATGTCTTTTTGGGGGAGCCCACAATTCAACGCATAACACTGTTTAACCATTGTTCTGGTCTCTGTGCTCATCTCAGGTGATTTGGATTTGGAATTCCTCCAGCTCTTCCTTCTCCAACGTGGGTCATTTACATTTGTGTCTGTGCTCGGAACCCCTTTGGCCTCCCGTGATGTGGAATCCTAAATGCAATCGGCCGCTCCTCACTGGTTTTTACAGGACAGGTGTACTTCCAGTTTTGAGGTTGTCTCAGAGTGGTTGTGCTTTAATGGCTTTATTTTTTCTTGTCCAGCCAGATTGCTACAAGTGCTTGGCTTTCTGGATGAGGTTTTGGGATGCTCAGATGTACGCAGCAGGCCAGGATCTGGCCTGTGTGCTGGATGTTACAGGCTTGGAGATCAAGCCTGACGATTAATAACAATTATCACAGGGTGACTGCTCAGAGTCAATGTCATCTCCAAAATCATAATTCTCTTCAGCATCTGCTCGCTTGAAATACAGGTGTGGGATTTTTAAAGAACCAAATATTCAGAATATGCTTCTTTTCTCCCCTCGGTTCTGAGGAACTCAAGTCACTCTATTTGCTAGATCTAATGTGACTCCTTGCTTTTCGTGTCATTTCATGATAATGTGGTCATCTGACGTACTGGGCGATCAGATGTAGTTATAGGCTGGTTCACGGACAGATGCTCTGCAGAGTAGCAAGGACGCAGAAAGAGGGATGCCAACATTTCTGACTCTTGGCCCTGTGTTCCAGGTTTTAGTCATACTCTGTCTAGGTTGACCAAATTTGGAGACACCTGTCATTGCAATTTCAGTGTATGTGCCCTGATACTTGTCTTGTACCAGGCCTTCAAGGAATTTTACTGGATGTGCTTTATATTATCCATTGCTGCCCTGGAGCACATACACACTGGGTTTTCAAAATCTTGACATTTTGGGGTGGCTCTGTTCCTGTTGGACTTGTAGCCAGGATCCAGCTGTGCAGGGGGCATGGTGGGTCTGGATGCCCTTGCTCTTTCCAGATGAGACCCACTGCAGCCTTGAACTAAAGAAGACAAGATACGGAGCTGCTGGGAGGGGCTCATGGATCGCATTTTTCCTATGTATGAGCTTCTGCAAAGGAGACATGGATATGTCAGTGGGGTCTGCAGCCTTCTTAAATATGTGATTTTTAATGAGCAAGATTCAAAGACAAACAAACAAACAAACAAACAATAACCCAGAACCTACATAATGCTGTATTCGTTTCCTAGGGATGTTGGCACAAAGTACTATGAGCTGGGTGGTTTAAACAACAGATAGTGATTCTGCCACAGTTCTGGAGGTCAGAAGCCTGAGATCAAGGTCCTGGGGGTGGGGGGATGCTCCCTCTGAGACTCTGGGGGGCGCTCTTCTTGCCTCTTCCTAGCTCCTGGTGCTGCTTGTTGCTCTTTAGCATTGCTTGGTTTGGACCTGTGTCACTCCTAGTTTCTCCCTGTGTGTCGTGTCCAAATTTTGCTTTTCTTGGACGGATGCCACTCATTGGATTTAGGGCTCCTCCTCCCCTTAATCCAGGATGACCTGTTGTTATCTTGATTCCATCTGCAGAGACCCTCCTTCCAGATAAGGACATCTTCACAGGTATGAGGGTTTGTGACTTCAACGTCTCTTTTTGGAAGTCACAGTTCAACCCAGGACATGCTCCGTCATCCTCACCTGCACTCATCTGTCTGCTTCGTTGTCAGAAGCTTTATCACAAGAATGTTAAATTCTAGGATATACTGAAAATGATCTGACCTTGGGATGTTGAGGTTGGGTTTGCAGTGACCACACATCTCCATTGATAGGGATAAGAAAATAAAATTTGTGATGCGTTTTTTTTTTTTTAGGGATCAGGCAAGCTGCCCAAGAGACAGCTTCAAGCTGATTGATCTTACCATTGCCATCAGGACTGGTAAATGCCAACTTCCTCTGGTCCAGACCCTCTCACACCCACGGCCCTGTCTCATGTGCTTCTGTGTGTGATCCGGGAGCATGGGCAGGACCAACACTGAAGTTAAACAGTCAAGCAAAAAGCACTGATGTTTTGTTAACAACGTACTTCAGTGTTCACTGGGAGTTAGGAAATTTCATACAGAAAAACGGAATAACTTGTCTGGTGCTTCACATCTATGGCTTGTAGGAAGTGACTGTCTACTGTCCAGAGTCACAGCCTAAGGCGAGGAGATCCCTCTGCATGGCTTCTCTATGCTCTTGACATTGGAGGAATAAGGGTGATGGCCTTTCATGATCCTCACCGTGTTAAGAAGTTCTCCATATGGATGTTAACCTGGCAAGACGGCCAAGAACATGTCCATTTCATCTTTGGAAGCATTTGCTTCGTGACCTTGGGCAAAGCAATCGGACTCCCTCTGGCTTGCTTCTTTTGTTGTGAAGGGGAGGTCACATATGAGAAAGAAACTCACACAAGAAAGGCTTCGCTGTATGTTAAAAATAAATAGCAGGGCCCTTAGAGCAGCTTATTGGGGTCTAATGTGAATGACACTATAGATACTCCTCACAATGAGCCTTCCAGCATACTCATTAATGTTTTCAGGGTGCCAGGGCATTATGGAGTAAATTGCAACTTAGGCATAAAAAATAAAATATAACCAGAAAAATTATATAGATCATAACATTTTTGGGGGAACTTTTTTACAGGTAATTGGGACTTTCTGGATACATGGGCCATAATGATTCCCCCATTCAAGTAATTCTCCCATGATTAAAGTACCTAAAATGGCAGGTCCTGAAACCTGCTTTGTAGCAAGTGGTTGAATTTAGAGGATGCCTATTTATATAAATAGGGCTTTTTGCACATATATTTAATGTCTTTGTAAGGTAAAAGTCATGTTCACCTAAATAGCCATTGTTTGAGAATTTTCTCTCAACTGAAATTGAGGTTGCTGTGAATGAAGGAAAATGGCCTTTTCTGGGTCACTTTAGAACTTCTTAGGGACATAGCAGGAAAAGGAAAATGGCATCATGAATTATAAGTCTTAGACTCCTATTATCAAGCCAGTGATTTGTTACTTGTTCTTTCTTATTCCTTGATAAGATGCACCTGTGATAACATTGACTAAACTTGAGCCATAGGTTTATGTACAAGTTTAAAATTCTAACTTTCTGAAATCTGAGCATATTCATTTACTCACATTTACAGTGAAATTGGCCTCTTGTGAAATGTCAGCGTGTCGGGATGATAAACAAGAAACCTATAGTTTTATTTTTCCCAATACACACCCTTCAGAACTCTCCCTTTCTCCAGGCACAGCTCCCTGAGTAGAGCCTGCATGTCTGTGTCAGCCCCTTCAGTTCTTAGAACAGTCTTGCTCTGGTACTCAAAGCTCAGTGTTGTTCCTTTGCAGACATTGCTCTCAAGCTGTATTTATGCCTCTCTTCTCCTCCCCACAAAGCAGGTCACACGTCCTGCCCACCTTCCTCTTCTTCATATCCCTCCTCCTCCCTCTCTCTCACTTCTAGGCACTGGATCCTCTGAGGATGGGTTGAGGAGGTTGACAGAAAAAGGCAAATCTCTCCTGAGTTGACTGGGTGAAACAACAGTCTGCTCTACTCATTATGGTTGCCTCTCTGGCTGACACTGATGACCTTTTGTGCTTTTCTTCAGCTGAAAATCCAAATGCTCGGGCTGTCGTGGGGTGGACACTCGGGTGGTTCTTTGGAGGACCCTAGGGATCTCTCTCTCTCCTCAGCCCCCACTTCAGGAAGTCTCACCCTCAGACTCTCACAGCTCCAGTGACAGAACCCCTCTTGACTAGGTCTCCACAAGTCAGTACAACATTGAGGTGTTCACTCAACCCTCAGGGAACTCCTGGATTCTTACAACATCAGACGGTAGAGGTTCAGCGGGCTCTAGGTGCCCCATCTTGAAGAGTTCTCCATGGTTCATGGAGGAACGGTGCTGCCCTGCTTGGGTTGGAGAGAGTGAAGGGAGGTGACACAGTAGCTGTGTTCATGGAGGAGCCCATGGACTCCTCTCCCCACCCTGAGGAAAACCTGTGAGGGAGCAGTGGGTGGAGTTGGTATGGTGAAGCCAGTGGGCTCCTTAGGAATGGGAGGGAGGCTTCCAGGTGAATTTCTTGACTGGTTGCAGATGGTCATCCTCTTGTGAATTACATGGCTTCTGTGTCCATCATCAGCCTCGAATGGAAACACACTGTCTGCCTAAATTTGCTTCTCACAGAAATCCCCTAAGGCTGATACTGCTGATGTCCTCAAGGCAAGCAAGGATCCCACACATTGTGTATCCTTGAATACTTTCCATCTGTTCTCCTACTGAGACAGAAATAACTACCTCTCAAAACCTCCAATGATTAGGCTGACCTTTATGAGTCTTTCCTCCTGGATACTTAATTTGGCAGTAAGTTTAATCTGTTTCATCCTATTTTAGCTATCAAGTGTATTTGTCTTGTTTCCCTCACAAGATAGTGAAATATTTGAAGATGAGAATCACATCTTCTAAGACTTACATTCTCCTTTTAATTGACTAGAAAATGCTGGACATTTAGTAGGTACTTTAAAAATGTTTCTTTCTTTCTTTTTTTATTATGTTATGTTAGTCACCATACAACACATCATTAGTTTTTAATGTGGTGATCCACGATTCATTGTTTTCATATAACACCCAGTGGTCCATGCAGTACATGCCCTCCTTAATACCCATCATCGGGTTAACCCATCCCCCCACTCCCCTCCCCTCTAGAACCCTCAGTCTGTTTCTCAGAGTCCATAGTCTCTCATGGTTCATCTGCCCCTCCGATTCCCCTCCTTCATTTTTGCCTTCCTTCTCCTAATGTCCTCCATGCTATTCCTTATGTTTCACAAATAAGTGAAACCATATAATAATTGACTTTCTCTGCTTGACTTATTTCACTTAGCATAATCTCCAGTCCCACCCATGTTGATATAAAAGTTGGGTATTCATCCTTTCTGATGGCTGAGTAATATTCCATTGTATATATGGGCCACATCTTCTTTATCCATTCGTCTGTTGAAGGGCATCTTGGCTCTTTCCACAGTTTGTCTATTGTGAACATTACTGCTGTGAACATTGGGGTGCATATGGCCCTTCTTTTCACTACATCTGTGTCTTTGGGGTAAATACCCAGGAGTGCAATTGCTGGGTCATAATAAATAAATAAATAAATAAATAAATAAATAAATAAATAAATAAAT
>NW_023270515.1:1579855-1626253 GCF_011800145.1 Mirounga leonina
AATAAATAAATAAATAAATAAATAAATAAATAAATAAATAAATAAATAAATTTCTTGATTCACTAGAAAAAGCAGCCCACACTAATTTTAGAAGCTTGGCTTATTCAGGTAATTCCTTTAACTCCTTTTTATTGACAACTCTAATGTACTTGAAGAGACTCATGATAGGTGGATCTCTCCATCTCCTTCTTTTCATTCTATGGATAAATGAATGACCTTTGGCAGATGGAACCAAGGTGAGGCCCCATTCAAATGCACTAAGAGGGGAGATTCCCTGGCCCACATTTTCTGAGATCCAGAACCTACAAATGGTAGCTGGGGTCTTCTGTCCTACAACCCCCTTAATCTCCCTGGAAAAAGATGTTTCATCAGTGCCTTATAGAGACATCCAAGGGTATGGTTGAGAAGAACCAAAAGCATAGTATGGAAAATGCATACATAATTTAATAAGCAGGAGTAAGTACATGTAAGGCTATGTGCATAAAACCATCTGTGGTCATAAGAACAGTCTCTTTCTGGTACTAAGCACAAACATATTCTTCCCTAAGCATTAGGGGAACCTGAGTGGCTCCACCTCTGTCCCATTCATGATCCCTTTCCCCCTCATCCAGTTCTGTGGTGACCCTGATCCTCTTTATGGCCCTTCACTGAACTACATTGGATGGGCAAATATTTGTGTTCTGGCTGATATAAAAATGGCATCAAAGCCTTCGTCTAGCCAGGAATTATGGCTTAAGATACTGACTCTAAAATATAGAGTTTTCACGAATTAAACTCCCACCACCATTTGTGCTAAGGCAGAGATCCCTTGTAGAAACTGGAAGATGCATAAATCCACCCCACCTCACCCCACCCCCGAACACAGTCCTCTTTGTGTAGGTTCCTCACAACCGGCTGCCGTTCCTGACTATTCCCTTCCCAGAAATGGCTCTTATTTTCTCCTCATGGTTTCAGTGGCTTGTTCTATAATCCACTCTGGTTTGGGGGCAGACAAAAGGAAAATTGGAATCAGCCAGACATGGATTCCCATCTTTACAATTGCTTATTAACGGTGCATCAACTGATCTTTGGCCAACTCATCTGATCTCACAATGTTTTCACATTATTTCTGCTACCAGATCCCTTTGCACGTGGGTGTTAAATTACCAAAGGTCCCCAGCTTGCAGCAGCCCAAGAGTGAGGAAGGGGACAAAGACTGCTGTTTTTTTTTTGTTGTTGTTGTTTGTTTGTTTGTTTTGTGCCCTTTTATGGTGACTCACATTTGCACAACAAACCAAAAAGTTGTATTGCTCCATCTGATGCATGCATCACAATATTGATGCTGATGATAATAAAACCTGACCAGACAAACAAAGAAACAAAATCCTGACCTTTGTACGTACATTTCCCCATGTACTATTAATTGGATTCTTTTTTATTATTACTGAGTTTTCCTGAGAGTATTTCAAACTGTTTCCACAAAAACATTCTTATTGACATTTATGAACTTGTACTCACTCCTCACTTGAGTTTGAAGGAAGGCAAGGATGCAGGATCCCGATGACCTCTCATTGAACTCAAGATGCCATGGCCCTGCCTTTGTGCTGAATCTGGTCTGGGGATTGATTCTGGAACACAAAGAGAGCTGAGTATTTAGAAAAGGAAACTGAAGGCATGCCAGCCTTTAGGAGAGCTTAATCCATCCCAGACCCAAGGTAAAAAGGAAAAAAATTTAAAAAGAACTCATTAAACTGGAGGCATTTAAACAAAGCAAGTCTTAGTCTTTCACAAATTGCTCATTTGGGTCTCCACCTAAGAGCATCCTTTGGCTGAAAATATCAACTTGAATAGTTACTTGAAAATCATGAAACATTAGCAGGGAAACTTTAATTAAAAATATCCATTGCTTACTGCTTTGAGAGAATTTTCCTCTTAGGGGAGGGTCTTTAAACTGCTTGCAACATCAAATTTACTTTTTTTTAAAATTTTTATTTTTTATTCTAATGATAAGCCTTGAACATTCAGAAGAACAATAACCACGTGAAAGACTTTACTGACACGCAGGGCTGTGTCTATGAATAGTGTCTTCTGCAAAGGGGACATACATGGTACCTCCAAGAAGCAGAGCATCTCTGCCAAGTGAGGAGTAGGGTGACATCTCCGTAGTGCATCAGACCTACTTCCGTGAAGCCTTTGTTTGATCATATATTCCTCCCTCAGTAAAACTGGTATGAATATCCTATCAATTAACCGTGGGCTCTTCATTAAATATGCACTATTTTTCCTTGTTCATTAAGGTGTTGACCATCATCGAGGTTGAAGAGACCCCCATGAGTTCATAATCAGACCTAAGCTTAGCTGGCTAATTTCTATCATTCAAATCCTGAAAATGATCCCTTGGTAAATAACACCCTGGTGTCTTCAGAAAGACTTTGGGCAGCTTATTTTAGGTGAGTTAACCCTGGCTTTGCCATGGATATTGTTGCACAGCTCCGCATCTGCTGAAGGTCCCGGCCGGCTGCTCAATCCCTGCACGTCAGCTCAGGGACCAGCATGGTGGCCAGGATCCAAGCCGCGGAGTCACAAGTCCTGCCTCTGCCACTTGTCAGCAGTGTTGGAGAAGTTACTGCAGGTCTCCGTACCTCTGTTTCAAAATCTGTAAAACAAAGATTCCTATCTTCTAAGGTTATCAGAAGGATCACAGGAAATAATGCCTAGGAAGGGCTTTCTAGGTGCCTGGCACAAGAGAGGGGACTCCATCTGCAATAGCTGTTTTATTGTTATTTCTATGCCACAAAACTTTACTGAGACCCTACTATGCACCAGGCGCTGGTCTAGGTCCCTGGGGCGCTGACAGGTTATGATAGGTCCCTTAGTCTTAGAAGCTCACAGTCTGAAAGAAGCAGATAAATATACGGACCATGAGAGTTCAGGGTGAGCCTGACTTTGATGCAGGATTCCCAGGGTATTTGGGAGCATCTGCCCAGATGTGGGCTCTGGGGGAATTCTGGGAATTCTGCATCAGGGAATTCTGAAGGCTGGGTAAGAGTTAGACATAGCAGAGTGTTTCCATTGACAGGAGGAGCTTGAGCAAAGGCCCTGAGGCACAGAGAGGGCATGAAGGGGTCTGGAGTCACTGGCGCAAGGCGGGCAGTGAGCACGTCTGATCAGAGGGACCTCAGAGATGGTATCCGGGGGCAATGGGAAGTCACCAAAAAATGTAAGTGGAGGAGCTATTTGATGATACTTCTGTCCCAGGAGGATAGATTTTGCAGGAATGTGAGGAAGAGACTGGCTCCCAGTGGTTGTTTCAAGCAACACTCCATGGAGAGTGGGAGCCCCTGTTGTTTGTGTAGAGGAGGGGGTCCCACAGGAGTGGCCGGGCATGCAGGAAGAGGTGGCAGTGATAGGAGGTTGGAGTGGACAGCGATAGCAACCACTGAAGGCCAGAGCTGAGCTGTCTGGAGGAGAGGAGGGTAAGGACAGGGACACTGGGATTGGCAGGCAGCTTGGAGTGAAGCCCGCCCTCCACAGGTAGCGGGGGTTAGAACCAAGAACAGCTCTGAGGGGATGAGGCATCTGGCTGCCTGAAATCCCACCTTCTATTCTTTATGGTCTCTGACCTTGGGCAAGTGACTCTGTGAGCCTTGGTTTTCTCACATGGAACTGGGACCAGTAACACCTTCCTCCGGGGCCCTGTGCAAATCTGGCAAGGGAACGAGTGTGCAGAACACGGCACCGGGAGCCTGAGACTGGGTCAGGGGACCCAGACTGAGCATGTGGCAAGTGTCATGAGAAGAGTGTGAGGCCACGTAAATCAGGAGGGGTCTGATTCAAGGTTTCGCCAATTGCAGTTCTGGTCTCTATGAAAATGGGTACTGGGCTTCATACCCAGGAAAAGGATTAGAGTGGATCCCAAGGGCATTCTTATCCTGTCCAAGCTGCAGAACCAGTTGCTATGAAAGTCGCCCAGATAAAGCTCAGTCCCTCAGCTCAGGGAGCTGGGAGCTGGGGGAGGAGACCGGGGTGGAATTGGAGAAGTTGGGCTGCGACACTCAGTCCCGTTGCTGCTTCCTACTTCACCATTTTAGGCAAATTTCTCACCTTCCCTGAGTCGTGTTAGCTCACCTGCAAAATGGGGATGATGATGCTTGCTTTCTGGGCCACTGGGGGTGGGGAATTAGGGGTGACCCATGGCAAGAGAGTGCAGGCAGTGGCTTAATTATCATTAGGGGGAATGCAGAATCATTACAAATAGTTACGTAGCACAAAATCAGGAGCACTATTTGGGGAAGGATAAGGTGTTTTGGAGGTGCCCAGGAGAAGGGGATCATTTTCACCTGAGATCATCAGGAGAGCCTTCCCCTGGAGGACATGGGACTTGCTCTGGTCCTGGAGGAAAGGCGGGGATTGGGTGGTGGCTTCACCACCGTGACATGGCCAAGTGGCAACTATGTTTCCCAGGATCCAGCTCTGTGCATAGGGTCCAGTTAGACTGGGCCATAGGGCATTTGCATGAGGTTTTAAAGGTGAAGGAGAAGAAGCAGCCATGTTCTTTCAGCCCTTGGGAGGTCAGTGAACAGTGTCCAGGCACCATCGTTGTCGGCTGTGTGGCTCCCACTGAAGGTCCACTCTGCTTCTCCAACTCCTCGATGGTGGTGGGCTTGGCTCCATGACCAAGTGCCACCTTCTTCTGCAGGACACCCCTCCACCTGTCACAGACTGGGACACGGCTAATCCCTCACCTCTGGGGAAACACAGGAGAGCCTCCAATGGCCTCACCACAAGTCTGCCTCCCCACTGTGCTCTTGTGGAAAGGGTCCCCTAGCTAAACCACTCTCTTTATCACGGGGACCAGGCACAGGGCTTGCTCATTGCTGACAGCAGGCTTCAGTTCTCTGCCAGCCTGCAGAATTATTCAAACCAGCCAACCATGTCCTCCTGATCCTAAAGCCTGCTCCCACAGCCCTGCGCGGTGTGTGGTGTCATCCTCCCCTGGCTGTGAGGGTATGTGACCAACAAGCGGTTCCAGTCTCACTTGTCCAGGGTGAGATGCTATGTGTTTGATCCTCCCATAACGCTATGGTTGTAGTCCTTCCCTCACCAGTGAGGTAAAGAGGCCGTGTTCAAAACAGAGATCCACAGAGGTTCCCATCTGTTCTCATGGCTTCCGGGTTCCACATGTCCTTGTTCTCTCCCATCTGATACCAACCCTGCTTTTCCCAGTGCCTTCCTTGTGGACCTTAAGCACTGGCATCAGACTCAAAACCCACCACTTTGCAGGGAGCAGTTTCCAAAACTGCACGGATCAATGCCTGGGTCATATAATTTACCTTGTCTCCCTAGAGGCCCTTTTGTACAAGTAGCAGAAACATGATCTTCTTCATTCCCAGTAAACACAGTGAATATTCAGGCTCCTTTCCCACTCCCCTTCTTTTCGGGGGTGGGGCAAATTCATTCTTTTTTTTTTTAATTCTTATGTTAATCCCCATACATTACATCATTAGTTTTAGATGTAGTGTTCCATGATTCATTGTTTGTGCACAACACCCAGTGCTCCATGCAGAATGTGCCCTCCTCAATACCCACCACCAGGCTAACCCATCCTCCCACGCCCCTCCCCTCTAGAACCCTCAGTTTGTTTTTCAGAGTCCATCGTCTCTCATGGTTCATCTACCCCTCCGATTTCCCCCGCTTCATTCTTCCCCTCCTGCTACCTTCTTCTTCTTCTTTTTTTTTTCTTAACATATATCACATTATTTGTTTCAGAGATACAGATCTGAGATTCAACAGTCTGGGGCAAATTCATTCTAAGGACTAACATGATGGCATCTTGGCAGGGAAGGAATTGGGCCTCACTTGGCATCTGTAGACACCGGCCTCTGCAACACTCATGTGCCGTTGGTGTTCCTCAGTTCTGGCTGGCCCACACCCCTACCCTCAGGACAACGACCCCTGCTCTGACCCTGCCTGCCACCGCATTTGATTCCTCTCCAGTCTATCAGGGGTGGGGGCTCTGTGAGCCTACCTTGTGCCCTTGGACTCAGTATTCCATTCAGATGGGCCCCCACGTCTCCTCAACTCTCCGATCCCCGTCATATCAGAGCGAATATGGCTCTGGCACGCCTTCTCCCCTTGGGGTCAGTCCTGGGGTGGGTTCATGACTACTTCTCAGAGATCTTGTGCACATCTAATTATTTTCCTTTCCCTGTCTTTCTTCTGGTTTAAAGAGCACTTTCCCTCTTAGGAAAAGCAAGTAGTTTTAAAATAATTTCATTTTTTTTTTCCTGGGGCTATAGATTTAAAAAAAAAAAACCCTCAGATATTAAGAACTTGACATCTTTCTTCTTTCTTTCCAACTGGCCTGATGACTTTGCTTTGGAGCAATGACAGCCTCTAGTTCTAACTGGAGAAGGCCATGGGGCCACTGGGGGATAGGGGCACACAGCACACTCCAAAGTCCCAGATGGAGGACAAGAGAGGGGCAAAGCCTAGTATTATGGGCTAAATGTCTGTGTCCCCCGCCCCCAAATTCATATGTTGAAGCCCTAACTTCCAATATGATGATATCTGGAGATAGAGTTTGGGGAGGCAATTAGATTTAGATGAGGTCATGAGTGTGGAGCCTTATGGTGGGGTTAGCATATTTATAAGAAGATGAAAGGAAACCAGAGGCCCTCTACCTTCTCACTGAGGAGAGGCATGTGAGGACACAGCTAGAAGACAGCCAGACACAAGGCAGGAAGGGAAGCCTCAACAAGAATCCAATCTGTGAGCCCCTTGGTCTGGGAGTTCCAGCCTCCAGAACTGTGAGAAACAAGTGTTGTTTAAGCCGCTCCATCTGTGGTGTTTGCGTGGCAACCCAAACAGACCAAGATACCGGGCGAGCCACGGGTGGGAGACAATTCCAAGGGAGAGTCATGGACAGATGTCCCTCTCCAGGTGGTCTGGAAGGCTGTCCTTGGGAAGGCCATCCAATGCCACATCAGGGGCTGGGGAGAATGTAAAAAGAAAACAAGACTGTAAAGGATTAGGAAGTAAGCAAGGATTGGGAATATGGGAGTGCTATCAGCTACTTCTATGAGATCCCAGTAAATAAAAGTGGGAACAGATGAGAGATGTTTAGGGCCTGCATGGGGACATTCAGAACCCAGCAGGAGGAGGGAAGGATATATTTAGGACAAGGGACTCTTGGGTATTTCAGAACACAGAGGAGAAGGAGTCAAATAGAGGGAGAGATCTCCACACTTGGAAATGAGAAAACGATTTTGGAATATTAGCTATATTTTTGCTAACTTGGTGATCTTGGACAAGATACTAAACCTCTCTGAGCTTCACTTTCTTCACTGTATAACTTCTGGGAAGGGCAAGTATATGTCCCAGGCTTGCTTTGAAAAGTTTTACTATTAATTTAAAAGGACTTTGAGAAACAAACAGGGTTTTAGAGAGGAGGGGGGGGGGATTGGTTAGCCCGGTGATGGGTATTAAGGAGGGCACGTACTGCATGGAGCACTGGGTGTTATACGAAAACAATGGATCGTGGATCACCACATCAAAAACCAATGATGTATTGTATGGTGACTAACATAACATAATAAAATTAAAAAAAAAATAAAAGGACTTTGCATGAGGGACAACAAATTCTATAAGTAGGGACCCATATGGTGCTTACTGTTTGTCAGGCCCTACTCTCCACATTTAATGCATATTAACTCCCTGAGTTGCATGTACTAAATGCCTTTCAACTTAATTCTCAAAGCAACACTGTGAGGCAATTACTTTTCTTATCTTCGTTTTACAAATGCGGCACAGAGAGGTTAATAACTCATCCAAGAACACAGAGCTAATGGTTGGCAGGGATACCGGCTCCTAATCACCGTGCGGCACCGTCTCATGCCAAATGAGTTTTCAGGATTAAAATTGATTATGTGGGGGTGCCTGGGTGGCTCAGTCGTTAAGTGTCTGCCTTCGGCTCGGGTTGTGATCCCAGGGTCCTGGGATCGAGCCTCACATCGGGCTCCCTGCACTGTGGGGAAGCCTGCTTCTCCCTCTCCTACTCCCCCTGCTTGTGTTCCCTCTCTCGCTGTGTCTCTCTCTGTCAAATAAATAAAATCTTTAAAAAATAAAAATAAAAAAAAATAAAATTGATGATGTGGTTGATTGATTAGCTGGACCGAGAAGGAGAAAGGATAATTACTGGAAAACAATAGCAAAGGATGAACAAAAGGGTAAGATCTATAGCCCAAGTAGAAAGGCTGAGCTTTGAAGGATGAAGGACAAGAGGAAAAACAGACAAAGCTGGAAGGTGATAGTAACCGAGCACCTGTAGCAGCCGCTCCTGAAGCTGATCAGATCTATCCTGCAAATTTAGGCTTGAGCCAACAAAATCTTTTTCTCACTTAAATCAGGATATGTTGCATATTCACTGACCTGCATCTGAAGGATGATAACTGATACGTTCATGGAATTTGGAGTCTGGTGGTGGACAAGAGAGGTGGAGGGCTGTCACTGTATGGTCGTGACCAGTCCCTGTCTAGTTGTCTGCACTGGTGTCCTCAGGCAGCCCTAACAAGTTAGACCAACTGGGGCTGGCTTACATCAACAGAAATTATTCTCTCAAAGTTCTAGAGAACTTTGAAGTTTCTGAAGTCTGAAATCAAGGTGTTGGTAGGGCCATGCTCCCTCTGAAGGCTCTGGGGGAGAATCTATTGCTTGCTCTTGATGATGCTGGTAATCCTTGGTGTTCTTTGGTTTGTAGTGCATCACCCCAATCTCTGTCTCCAGCATCACGCTGTTGTTTCCCTGTGTGTCAGTGTCTAAGGACATCAATCATGTTGCAGTAGGGCCCACCTAGTGGATTATGACTTAATTTTAACTTGAGTCTATTTGGAAATAAGGTCACATTTAGGTTCCAGGGTTAGGACTTCAACATATTTTTTTGGGGGGGGGACATAATCTGCCCACTGTACTCTCATACGTGGCCCTGTATGGCATATGATTATCTTGATAGTGTCCCCTATGTTCCTCTTATCTTTCCACAAGCGTTCAGGCAACTCTCTATCTCTCAGATCTCAAGGGAAGAGATGACACTGTCTAGAACAAAGGCCAAATTCTTGACTTGGAGTTCCAAAAGTGGTTCTTGAAATTCACTGTAAAGATAACAATCTAAAAGCTAAGGGAATTTTGATGTGTAAGAGTTGGACTTGGTTGAAAAACAAAAGGATTTGTGAGTTTTGGCAAGAAAGCCTGGAGGGCCGAGTACAGAGAGAATAAAATAAGCCGGATTTCTGGAGAAGACACAGAATGTAATGCAAAGGCCACTTTTCAACTACTTGCAAAGGGAAATAAGGATTCAACAAGCAAGGTGCTTAGGAGGAAGGGAGGTTAGAACAGAGCCGTAAGTCGGCGTCTGAGACAACTCCCAGAGGGAATTTTAAACTCTAAAGAGGCAAGAATCATGCAGGTTTGAGGAGCCCAGTGAGCATAATCTGGAAATACTGCAAGCTTCTTAGCATGATCTAAACAGACCCTTAAGTAGATGACAGAGGTATTTAGCCAGACAGGTTCCAAGGCAATCTCAAGGTCCTGCACATCCCAGGGAGGGCCAGGCCCCCAGGGGGACCAGAGCGCCCACTAAGTCAGAACGGAAACACAGTGGCCATGGCAGGGACCATGGGCCTTAGTGCTCACTGGCTGTCCACATAGAATACCGACAGGCCGTGAGGGGAAGCTTCACTGAGACCTGGGTTGTAGCAGGGGCTGGAGGCCAACCCTCATCCTGTCCTGAACCATGTGTGTGTTCCCCAGAACATACCTTCTCCTAGAACTTAGTTCGCCACAAAGACACAAAGAAGGGAAAGGAAGGGATCCTTCTTTTGGATAACTACTTATCCCCAACAGACTAAGTCATAAATTGGAAGTGGCCAGTTTCCTTGGATTGAGTTTTAATTTTTTAAAAAGATTTTATTTATTTATTTGAGAGAGAGAGAGAGAACATAAGCAGGGGGAAGGGGCAGGAGGAGAGGGAGAAGCAGATCCACCGCTGAGCCGGGTGCCCAATGTGGGGTTCGATCCCAGGACCCTGAAATCATGACCTGAGTTGAAGGCAAATGTTTAACCACCTGAGCCACCCAGGCGCCCCTTAATCACCAATTCAAATGGAGGCTGAGTTCAGTTAATGGAGGAACAAGATAGTTACATTTGTATACATCTGAAGCTTCTTAATATGTGTATTAATTATCTATTGCCATGTAACTTAGCGGCTGAAGACAACGCATGGTTAAGGTCTCATAGTTTCTGTCAGTGAGGGTTTGGGGTGGGATGTAGCTGGGTTCTCAGCTTCAGGGTCTCACCAGGCTTCAGTGAAGGAGTTGAGAGGGCCTGAGGTCTCATGAGAATGCTCTTTGGGGAGAAGAAAGTGTTTCCAAGTTTGTTCAGATTATTGGCAGAACACATTTCCTTTTAGGTGCAAGACTGAGGACTGACTGCTGGCGGGAGGTTGCCCTAAGCTTGCAGGGTCTCCCCACAGTCCCCTGCCCCACAGTCCTCCCCACGGCAGTTCACAGCATGGCACCTACCTCTTGAAGGTCAGCAGGAAAGTGAAGGCAAGGTGGCTAGCGAGGTGAATTCTTATGTGATGTAATCACGGGAGTGACAGACGGTCAGCTTTGCCTTATTCTGTTTGTGGAAAGAACATCCTAGGTGCTGGCCACACTCAAAGGAAGGGGATTGCGCAAAGGTATAAATATCAGAAGGCAGGGGTCATGGGGGGTCATCTAAGGGTCTGTCTGTAACTGGATGTGTATCTTCAAACTTGCTATACATGCACCATTGTTGCATATAGCTTTCGTTCCAGCGTATGAATTCAGCGATTTTCAGTGAAGTCTTGTCAGTTTTGTAAATTTCTATTAAGGGTTGCAATAGTCAGAGAACCTCTCTGTAGGCCTTTGCACGGAAGCTGCGTAAATCCTCCCTCACTGTTGAAGGATGGGAAAGTAAGCAGGACTCTATAGAGGTTGCAGGAAGGAACAGCTTCCAAGTGGGTGTGCCGTGACCATTTCATACACCGCCAAGGTCCAAATGGATGCTTTTCTTTGTTTAGTCAAGAGTTACTCAATGTAATTTGGCTATTAAACATTTGAGAAACAAGAACTTGTTTTTGCTACTTTTAATAAGTCTAATAAATAAATACATGAGAACATGTGGGCTACATGACATCAATGACTATTTAAAAATTCTAAGCATGCTTCCTTTAGAGTGATAGTGGAACAGTTTCTTTTGAGGTTTAACCCATAAATGCTTTAAGATGGCTTTAATTGGCTCCTCTTTTTCTCCCTCCTCTCCCCTTCTGCAGCCCTTCTCCTTCTTCTATAATATATGTTAATATAATTAGTTTTATGAACCCAACTGGCTCACATCACCAGAAGACATGATATTAAATTGAAAAGGCTCTACATAATTAAATGTTTAAACATGATTAAGCGCACTTACATATATGTTTTTGGGCTAGGAATTGATTCAGTACATGGACATTCACCCAAGCAAAAGTTCCTAGGAGTGTTTGCCTTATGCTGATATATACAAATGTAACAAAATGACCCTTCTCAGCCCAAATGTTGAAACAGTGTTTGGAAGTGAGTGGGATGCTTGTTGGGACATTTTCTATTAACAGGTGTTACTCAGCATGGATAGTCTTAAGTAATTGGGTCAAAGGAATCCTTAAGCACAATTGTTAACACTTATTAATAACCTATATGTGCTAAACTGTTGTTCTGAGCCTTTTAGGTGCATCAACTCATTCCATACTCACAACATCCCTGAAAGAAGTTAGTATTATTTCCCCTGCTTTACATATAATAAAATTGAGACTCAGGAAGTAACTGCCCAAAGGTTACAAGCTTATCCATGGTAGAGCCCAGAATCAAATCCAGTAATCTGACTGTAGATCTCATACTCTTAATTACTATGTTTTAAGATCCCAGCAGGGTTAGTGTACGTGGGCAAGTCAGGGCAAAAGTCTTTGAAATGACCTAAAGAAAGGTAAGACTTCTTTGAGCTATTTCATTAAGTCTCAAGATGAATTGTTGATGAAAAGACCCTGGTGTGGTGTGTGTTTAGGGTTCAGTGGTTTCCATCTGTATAATGGGGCAGGTTCTAATGAAGCCCATTCTCCTATATTTATTATTTTTGGTCCAAAGACTAGCTCATATGGACTTTGTGTGAAATGGTATCTTTTTTTGGCCCTCTTTTAAAATATTGTGCTCAAGTCAACAATCTCTTGCCCCATGTGTTAGCAACATTGGGCTCCTCTTAGCAGGGAGCTGGAAGGATGAATCAGCCACAAAGTGGGGTATCACAAAAAAAGCCTTAAAAGAAAAACCAAACTCAGATTTCTGGAAATGGTGTTAAAGGTTCTACATGTAATGAAAGATCTATAAATATCTCATCTTCTATCTTTGAAAACCTTTACTGCTGGTCCAAATGTTAATCCTCATTGGGTTATAAACCTGGAAAGGATTTTGTGGTCAAAGACAAAAGACAAAAGATAAAATTGGATACTTCCTGGCTGAGTCCCACCCTGCTGAAGAAACCAATGACTTCCCTTCCTTGACTTCAAAGCCCTGACCGATTTACCTATTCCCCAAGCCTGTCAATCCAGATGAAAATGTCCTTTGCAGAGTTTCTGCTCTAGCAGTGTCCTGCCAGTTCTTCATCGGTGAGAAGGCCTGGGAGGGAAGGTTAACCCAGAACAAGCTTCTCCCTCACTTCCTATTGGAGACGACGTCAGTGGTCTCTCATGCTGGTTTCCATTTGTCTTCCCCAGGCTCGCAGGTCAGCTTCCAAGTAGACTCCCCAAAGCGGGCTTCTGTCACCTCAAGAATGCAGAAGAGCATTTTACAATTCAAACAGTAAATATCATGGCCACTAGGGGATGGGGGGTGAGGGCTTAAGATTGATGGCCTTTAAAGGTGCAAACTTGTAAAAAGTACTCAATAAGCCATAGAGAACTAATGCACAGTATATTGAATATAGACAGTTATATTGTACTTTAAGTACATAATGTGACAAATGTCATTACAATGGCAACGTAAAGTATCAAATTAACAACATATAAATGTATCACATGCTGGACACCTTAAATTTACACAATGTTACCTGTAAAATTTATTCAACTAAAAAAAGAAAAAAAGAATAAAGCAAAATAAGAGGATTTCGTCTTATGTTTTGTCCTTTACTTTTGAACAAGATTTACTCGCGTCATACATGGAGAAGGCCAGAAAGCAATCAGCAAGCCTCTCCCAGGAAAGATCATAATAAGATTAATACTAATAATATTCCTTATTGAAAATAATAAGAAAAGAGGTATTAACATTTGTGATGCCACTTATTCATTTATGTCTTTATTGCCCAATATTTATTGAACATGTAATATATACTAGGCTCTAGGATAGGTACAGGGAGTAGAACGAAGTGGGAGACCTGTCATTAGGTATGCCTCCCTAGAAATAGAAATTGAGATGTGAATTTATATGCAAATAATTTATTACAAGGCTACAATGTTACCAGGAGAAAGCAAAACAGGAGTGGGGGAGTCAAGTTGGAAGAAAGAAGAAGCAAGGTTGTGATATCTGGCAAAGTCCCAGCTTTAGGCTGGTCTCATGTTCTAAATCATAGACTGCAGTTAGGATTTTGCTCCATATGGAGGCAAGGGAGCTGGGCTTCCATACTCCTGTGCTCATCAGTCACTGGGTAAGCTCTCTCCAGGGGATGTTAACTCCCGGGCACGTTGGCTCTCCATGCTTGTAGGAAAAGTAATCCCAGTAGCTCAAGAGCAGTGCACTGATGGCAGTTATAAGGGCTACCTTTAGGAGAGCAGCCTACCAAACCTGGTATGTGGGCACTTGGAAAGATTAAGAAGATATTTGAGGGGTCTGGGTGGGGCACCAATAGGTCCATACAGTCCAGCCCATATTCTGTCTAGATTTACTTCCTTCTCACATTACATTCCCTCCAACCTGTCATGGCTTCTTCAAGATTGAGGTTGAGTTCAATTTCTGTGGAAAACCCTGTAAGAGGAGAGTTGGGGGACAAAATGTAGCCCCTGCTGCTATAGTTGGTCTCAAAGCAGTACCTGGCATCCGTTCTAGATAACCTTCACCAATGGCAATTATTTCTGCTGGCCTGGGTGGCTTGTTTAGCAGAGTCACCAAGACCCTCATCCCTGAGTGGATGGAGGCCCTGGTGACTATCTCTGTTTATGGCTATGGTTGTTATAACTGCCCATGCACAGTTAAAAATGGGCATGGGAGCACCAAGAGATACCCCGGTGAATCAACTGCATGGTGAATATATTCCCTTCTGCACCCAGGACATGGAAACCCTACTTCCTCATGATGATCAAGGTCAAGTACTCCTGCCAGGATGGTAATACCTTTATTTGCCTGCTGATCTGCTGTTAGAGAGAACCCAAAATGACTGGGTAACAGCTGCAGCTTTAAGTTTAATGTGACTTTTACTGTGTCTCTAGATGGAATCAGCTCTCCTCTGGTAAGTGGGCCTCTAGGCCTGTAGAACTTTATGGGGATGAAATCACAAATTTCCTTGTGAGCTGTTAGAGGCGGTGGTCAGTAAGGTCACTCCTGCTTCTAAACTTTGGTTTCTGGATCCATGTATTCTACCACTGGGGACTTAGTACCATATAATGGCTGTTGGTTTAAGATATGTGCTGTATCCTGGGGGACCACAGTACCCCAACTTCATGGGGTGTTGTCTCCGTTCTAGTATCTTGGCTACATCTTCAAGGTACCATCATCATGCTCTATTATTCCTTATAGACGTTGTAGGACCAGTAGACCCATCATCATGTGTCCAATGGCACACTTTCTTTGCCCTAAGTGGTCCCTTTGTTCTAGACAACATTTTGTTATATGGACCCCATCTTGGTACATTTATTACTCCATGAGCTCTCTCATGTGTGGGCTTCAGCTCTGGGGCAGGAAGAGTGAAATGATATATGTGAATCTTGATCATGATTGCTGCCCTTTCCAAACCAGAGAAGAATAAGGAAGATATCAAACAGGGAATAACTTCAGACAAAGTCTTGGGCTCAGACTTGTGTCTCAGGGAGAACTGAAGAGTAAGGTACAGCTCAACAGAATGGTTGCCTTGCTCATAGGCAAGGCATCTTGGATTCCACACTCTGTGCCAGTTAGTCACTGGTAAGGCCCCTTCATCCAGGGGACATAAACTCCCAGGCACCTCTTGCTCTCTTCACTTGTATGTAAAAAGTGGCTCCAGCAGCCAAAGGGAGTTCTTCCAAAAAGAGTCACATATGCAGACCCCTGAAGCCAGAGGAGGGGCACAGAGGAATTGAGTAAAAGAGATGTGAGGAGTTCTAGATGAAGTACAGACAGTGTCTTCTACAGACCTGTAGTTCATGGCTAGGAGGAAAGGCAGATCCTAAGCAAACTGTCATAATTCAGAGAGGTAAGTGCCATAACTTACCTTGCAATTCCAGGGTCACTGAGCCTCAGTCTCTTTCTTGGGCTTAAGGGTGTGATAAGGGAGAAGGACAACTATCCCCCAGGAGGTGACCTCTGAGCTGAGCTCAGAAAGATGGGTGAGGATTATTCAGACAAGTGGGATAGGGAATATGATGTTACAGGTAGACAAAGAGGCATGTGTAAAGTCACGAGGATGAGAGACTAGGTACAAATATTGAAGAAACTGACAGAAACTTTGAGTGTGTACGTGTGGGAGGGGTGGTGGGGGATAAAGGGGTGTTGATAGAGTAGTCTAGTTTAGACAGAATACACTAGATGAGAACCAGATCACGGATGGTTTTTTATGTCATACTGAAGAGCTTGGATAGTTTACTTAAGGCAATAGAAAATAATGAAAATTATTAATCAATAAATTACTCAACGAGAATTGCATGATAGGAAGACTAGTATGGCACTTGTATAGAGAATGAGATTGGAAAGTGTATAATATTGGAGATACCAAGACCTATTCTAGGAAGTCATTGCAATAATCCATGTGAAGAATGACTTGAACCAGAGCAGTTGTGGAGAGATTAAGAAGCATGGGGAAAAGTGTGAGAGGATAAGAGACATGGTTAGTGACTGTGGAGGTGAAGGAGAGTCATGGATTGGATGATGATAAAGCCATCATTGGGATAGGGACTCAGGAGGAGGGAAGCCAGGAGAAACAAGGTCATCCACAGTCATCAATGTTGAGGACATCCAAATGGAGATGTCCAGGAGGCTGTTGGATGTAGACTGATAGCTCAGGGCAGAAGTTCAGGCTGGAGGTATAAATTAGGAATCAGCAGAATGCAGATGAGAATTAAAGTTATGATTGCAGATGGGACACTAAAATTGTCCAGGGTGAGAAATAAAAGCATGAATGAGGGTGGATATCTGGGAAAATACACAATCTGAAAGGAGCTTTGGAGAATGAGAACCTTATCAATGAAATTGAGAGGAATTATTCCAAAGAGCAGAAGAACCAGAAACCAGGACGAAGACAATTTCTCCAGTGCTGCAGAAGAGGTTGACCAAACTGCGGGGGCCTTGGGATTGGGCCACAAGGAATTCCTCTGTGTCGTTGTGGAGGTTAACTTCAGGGGAAAGAGTAGATGGGAGAAAAACAGGTGGTGAGGGCACATGACCATGGTGTACACCTCTTCAAGATGCTTCATTGTGAAGGAGACAGGGGACAGGACAGTGCCTGCAGTGAGTAGTGGGTGGAAGAAGAGATTTCTTTTTTCTTGATGTGAAAGACTTGAATATCTTTACATATGAATATGAGAGGAGATAGGAGTAAACAGGGGAGTGTGGGTCTTATAAAGGTGGGAGGGGTTGAGATCCAGCCTACAATGGACAGATGAGTTGTGGGTAGGAAGGGACCACTTTTCCTACTGCCCTGGCAAGGCAAGAGTAAGGAAGGGTGTAGGCTCAGAAAAGTTTGGGGGTGTGTGCAGAAAAAGGAAGACATTTTCTTGGTTGCTGTCTGCTGGAAGTGAGGGCAGAAGATGGGATGGGGGTTTGGAGAAGATCCTGATGGGTTAGCCTGACCCAGGTAGAACTGGGGTAACATCAGAAGTGTTGGCCTCCTAGGAACCTCAGCTGCAGAACACTGGTTTACATTCCCAAGAGTGGGAAGTGTGATGTCCTGGCAAATGTGGGCTATACCCACCAAGGACAGACACCTGCCTTTGTTTGTTTGTTTGTTTGTTTTTAAGAATTTATTTATTTATTTGACAGAGAGAGAGATAGCGAGAGCAGGCATACAAGCAGGGGGAGGGGGAGAGGGAGAAGCAGGCTTCCCGCTGAGCAGGGAACCCTATGTGGGGCTCGATCCCAGGACCCTGGGATCATGACCTGAGCTGAAGGCAGACACTTAATGACTGAGCCACCCAGGCACTCTGACACCTGCCTTGTTACCAACGGTGGCAAAAACAACAAAAAATCAACTTTCTGTGACTCTCACATAAGGGTTACCAGCACAAACTTAGTAATCTGCTAAATGTAATGTTTGAATAGAGCCTACCTAAAAGAAGTTTTTATTTAGAGGGGCCTGAGAGGTCAATCTCTTCAATACCAGTATGTGAGATTTTATGCAACATGCAGTGAAGTCTCCGTTACCTGAAACCTTCAAAAGTGGAAGTTTCAATGAAATAGGCATGCTCTCTTGTCACGTGACCAAGTAGTCAGAATCAGGTTTCTTTACTTTCCCCTCCCCTCAGGATAAAGAGTACACACACAGTAATTAGCTGAATTTAGGAGTTTATTAAAAAGGTTAAAATCTGTCTTATACCCTGGGCTTATGCATAGTTAGAGCACCTTTTTTGCTTTCTACAAAACATCTGCACACCTACATTCACTTCATAAGCATCATTTAAAAACATCTACCAGTTTTGGCTGATGCCTGGGCTGGATGTAGGAATAATAATAAAAAAAAAATGAATGTAATGCAGCCCTCACCTCTCACACACACTTCCAAGGAGCTCAGATATTTACCCAATGAGACTGACACCCAGAAGGATCAACCCCTTGTTGAGCTGGAAGGGCCTTGGAGAGCTGATCCAATCAGGTCTGTTTGCAGACGTCCAAACCAGATAGCCACACAAGAGATATCATGGTGAGTTTCTGGGCTTATTGGTGCTAGAGCTGAGCCTCTCTGCACAGTGTTCTTGCTGTTATACCATGTGCCTTGCCAGCCCCAAATCCTCCTATGACCTGACATCATTAAACACACAAATTTTTTCACGTTCAGCAGAATGGGCACATAGGGAGGCAAACAGATAAAGGCATCTTGAGAACAGTCTTTGACAAGAATGGGAGCTGGAGGGTTTCCAGTTGGCTCTGTAGCCACTAGAATGTCCCCTTGCTGCTTGCTCTGATAACCCTTATTGGAAGTATCTTCATTATGCTTGGTTTGATACAAAAGACTTCTAACTACTCTTAACGAAACCATCATCTCCTCAGTGTTGAAGGTTAACTCTTGCCACATGATTGGGTTGAGTGTCTTCACCGAGGTCCACTATTCTGAAGATCATGAAGGAAGATAAGTGGAAGTTTCAACGGAACAGGTGTGTTCTCTTGTCATATGGCCAGTCAGAAAAATAGGTAGTGTTGGCATAACAGGACATCTTTACCAGGCTTGTGCTTTGCTCTGCATGTGCAGAGTACATCTTTTTGGTCTGTCATCAGGTTACCTTCCTTGTCAATGACAGAGCAAACTCCCACCTTGATGGGAACATAGATGTTGGAGGGTTGCTGATGTGGTGGGTGGGACGTGTTCCATTTGTGTGTTACTATGAGTGTGGGCACAGTGATTGCATGGAAGATTGTGCTCTCCCTCAGGTCAAGGGTCATTTTCTCCCACATACCTAAGGTTGAGTGCTAGATCAGCATGCTGGCACCATTTATTGCTCCATCTCAGAAGTTGAACCTCTGTAAAACACTTAAAATTTTGGATCTGGAAACGGGAAGCATCTTTTTAATAGATTGCCAAATATTTTTTCATGGAGTGGCAAGAGGAGGTCCCCTCTCTTTATTGAGGCATTCAGCCCTTAGGGGAACCTCAGAGAATGAGAGATTAAGGCAAACACTGAATTAACTCTTTGAGAGCATGACTTTGTGCCCGCACACAGCATGATTGGAAATGTTGCCTCCCACCCCCGACTGTGATGCCTAGGTGGTCATGGGTAACACCCTCTGTGGTAGTTTGGCCCTGGGTCCTCCTGACTCAAGGACATTTCCGAGCACCTTCCCTTCATTACACACATGAATGTATATCTCAGTTGTTTTTCTCTCCAGAGAAGGATTATTTCTTTGAAGCAGAACACAACCCTCTCCGGGGAGGCACAATGCCAGTGACAATAAACATTGCCTTTTCTTCTTACAGTTGGCTTGAAGTTTCTGGAACACAAAGAGCTTTACAGCTTTGCCAAGCTTGTCTTGGGAGATGAAACAGACACTCCTTGCCATGTGCTCAAAGTCACTTTTTCTCAGCTTTTCCCCTTTCTGAAAGTGAGAGATTGAGAAAAGTAAAACAACAATAACAACAACATTCCCAACAAATTGCAAAAAGTCTGTGAGTGGATTACACCCAGAAGTCGAAGCTGCAGGAGTCCTGTTAGAGAGTGGAGGAGGGGGCTAGTGTTCCCCACATCTAGTTCACCATTGTTAGGATCTGTAGAGGGTCTCAGATTTATACTCCAAAGCTAATAGGTTGGTCTGCCACAGTTGCATGGGTGCTGGAAGAGGACAAGAGTCTCCTAAGTCAGAGACTCAGTTGTGGTATTACTCCCAGCAGAGTGATTGGCATGAGTGCCATGCTCCCATCAGTTCCTTTGTGCCCTCAAGGCCCACTGGGTGATGCAGAAGAGCCAGAGAGACTTTGTGCACACAGTAGGTTTGTGTCACAGCTTACGAACCGTGAAATTAAGAAACACCAAACATATTTTCCATTTCAACAAATATTTATAGGATGCCTACTATGACCAGGTGCCTGACTTAGGAAAGGAGGACACAATGAGAAAAATGGAGTTCTGTTTTTGTGCAGCTGACCTTCTTGTTGGAAAAGACAGTGAAAAATTATCATTATAAATTAGTAAATTACATAGTAAGTCAGAAGAAGAGAAGGGTATGGATTGAGAGCTGCAGAAGATGTGGGGGCAAGAATGCTGGGAGGGGGTTGGATGCAGTATGAAATAGGGTGTTCAGAGAAGGCTTCACTGAGAAGATGAAATTGGAGTGAAGACGGAAGAACACAAGGGAACCTGCCTGAGATCATGTAGACAGGCAGGGAACCTGGAGGATGTGAATGCCTGTGTCTAATGCCTATGAAGCTCCAAACTTAAAAAAGGGGTTTGCTGGCAAACCTGCAAATTTTGCTTTGGAGGGAGACATTGTTTTTATTATCTCAGTCAGCAAGTAGATCTGCCTTTTGCCCAGCAGGGAGACATAGGTCTATCTTCCAAAGCTACTCGTTAGGCAGACATCCTTGAAAAGAGAGTCAGAACAGAATCTATTAATGCCTCCGCTCAGAAGACATGCACAAGTGCAAGGGACTCATGAAGGATTGTTTCTCAACAGTTATTCCCCACTTCCATGCCTAGTGACATTTGAGTGACCCAGCTAACACTGAGGTCCTCCCAGTATTCAGTCCCAATTTGCAGAGGGGAAAAGGGCTCAGCCAGGACTCTGTTCATAGTTACCATCTAACTCCATCTTAGTCCTGGCCTGGCAGGCTCAGATAGTCCTGCTAAGAGCTCAAGAGCTCTACCACCACAAATCTTCTCAAATAAACAACATACAAGAACAAACAGACATCGTTCTACATAAACCTGAAGATTCCTTGACTTATGTCCTTATTAAGATTGCAACAGCTTGGTTTCTAAGAGCTGAAGAAAGCCATTTCTTCACTCCAGCTTCATTCCTCTGGCCCTGTTGTTTGACAGGTCACTTAGAACCAATGGGTGGAAGAGTAACATGGGGCTCCGGACCCCTGGATATTATTAAATTGTTGATACTTAATCTTCCCAAGTGACCTTCAGAGAGCTAATGATACTCTCCAGGCCACACTCTTTAGGCAATTGAGGAATACTTTTGAACATGGACATACCATCAGCTCCCATTGAACTTTCCAGGGTAGGTGACTAGTCTAATTATCTAGTCCTTGGATTTCCAATCCTAGACCCTGAAGGCTCTCTACCTTTGCTAGAAATAGATTTATAGAGTTCACAACTAGGCCTCAGTCATTTCCTTAAAAATCACATGAAGTTTTGGCCTACGGAGGACCAAGTTCCCAGACCAGAGGAACCTTAACTGAATGTGATCTCCTGCTTATTTTAAGAACAATTGAAACAATGATATGTTTTCTGTGTCTTAAAGTATTATCAAGATTCTCTGTGGCAAGGGCACAGAGACGATGGGATGAGAGCTTATCCAGTCTCACCTATGATAATCTTTGTATAATTTCACTCCTCCATCTTTCCCTACCTCCACTTCTCCCCCCCTTCTCCTCATGGGTGGTCATGGCAGATTTGGATGCAAGAAAGTGAACAGGCAGACATGTGAACTGAATGGAGGCACTAGGGTTCCTGTAGATGTATGTGCAGTGAGGGCTATGTGGTTTGCTGCTGATGTATTATGAGAAGGCTTTGCTCACTTCAGGAAAGTAGGCATTTTTCAGACTTTCAGCTGGATGGATGCCTTAGAGGAAACCCAGCCCATTGACCCAATAGCTATTGTCCATTGACTCTATACCTATTCTCCATTAACCAAGAGCCATCATGCATTGACCCTATAGCTATTCTCCATTGACCCAATGGCTATTCTCCATTGACCCAATGGCCTTTGTTCATTGACCCTCTAGTTTTTGGCAGAGGATAAAGAACTTATCAGAGTTCCAGTGCTCTAAGATACATCAGTCTGGTTTCAGACTTAGCCTAACAAGATGACCTCTCAAAGACATTATAAATCAGGTTAGAAACAGGCAGAGGTCTGGAGGAAAATTAATTCTTATCACCCAATAATGGTTGTTTTACTACACAGTGCCCCTTTTAATCTATGGATCTGGATCTCTTTGTGATCATCAATAGTGGAACTCTTCCTGAGAGGTAGGGAACTGGCTTTTTGACACAAAGCTTGTGTGTCAAACCCATTTTAACAAACATCATAAAGGCAGGATTATTGAAAGTAATCCATTACAGAGGCAGGCATGATGCAGAGTTTTTATTTTTGCACAGCTTGAGAGAAAAAGAAAAAAAAAGGTGAACTTCTAGGTTTGGGGAATATAGAAGTTTTAAATTGATGAAAGATAGTTTTAATTTTTCCCCAGGAAGTAGCATTTAATTTCTTTTGCATACAAAAGCAGTCTGTGAGGGTCTGTGAGGGTGCAGACCGTGAGCTGTTGACACAGATCAAATTCTGAAACCATGGCAAGAAAACACACACACACACACACACTTCACAAACATAGTCATCTAATGTTCCTGACAGCAGGTGGTCTTGACCGAGTCCCGGATGTGTTCTGCAGGTGCTCAGTGTCACTGCATCTATGTAGGCAAATGTGCCTGCCTGGAAAATAAATGGAAGGAAGCAATTGATGGAAAAGGGGAGGCAGGACGGAGGGAGGGAGGGAGAGAGGGATGGAAGAGGGAAGACAGGAAATACATTTCTGAACACGGTCCCAGATGGTAATAACTGGCACGAGTCTATGCTGGTGGCTTAAATGAGAGCCAGCAGAGAATATTAAGAGAGAGGAAGGTACTTGTGTAGTCTGTTACCTGGGCAACTGAGCTACCATGGGCATTTGTTCAAGTTTTCTGGTCAGTTCCAAACTTCTGTCGTGGAGACTTAAAGTCTGGGGTGAGGGTGCCATGGGAAGATGAGGTGCTCTTTCCTAAGCACACTGTGTAAAGGTCATGGGATGAAGAATGCAGTTCAGAGTACTTAAGAGTAAGTTCTCTGTAGATTGAGCCACATGGTAAATCATTTAAACTTGGAGGAAGAAGAAGAAAAAGATTTCAGAGGAACATCACTCACTACTGGTTGGTTGGTTTTCCTCTGGGTACAGAGGAGTGAACCAGAGGCAACATATACTAAGATGGTCTATTGCAAACTTAGATACTGGTCATGGCAGTGACAGGGCAAGTCTTGGAGGGTAGGGTGCATGGAATTCCCCAGTCCTCTCTTCCTTTCTCCAGTAAGCTGGTGCTAATGGTGGGACTCTAGAGTAGGGGTCTGCAAACTTTCTGTATCGGGCCAGATGGTAAATATTTCCTGCTTTGTAGGCCATACCGTTTCTCTTGTAACTATTCAACTCTGCCATCGTGACACAGAATAGCCATAGACAAAATGCAAACGGTATGCACGGCTGTGTTCCAATAAAATGTTCTTTATAAAAGTAGCAGGGGGCTGGATTTGGCCCACAGGCCATGGTTTGCTGACCCCTGGTCTAGCTAGAGGGCGAGGTGTTACGGAGAGGCAAGGAAGGAGCAGAACATCTGGGAGGCTTAGAGTACCTGGCCAGCCCCTGGTTATGGTTGGGATCAGCTGCGGCATCTGTGCTCTTCCCAGCCATTCCTGAGGAGCTCGGAGTGTTGGTTTCCTCTCCGGTTTATTGAATCGGGCTCTGGGTTCAGCCCTGCTGGTTGCAAACACAAGTACCAAGAGGAAGGAGGACCCAGCAATCAGTAGGAGACAAGGGAGGTAGACATCGAAATAAAGGCAGACCACCTTTTCTTTTTTATTTCGCTTAGACAAAATGCAAAGAGTGTCTCATTAAATTAAAAAATAAACAGAAAAGAAAATCAAATTGATTCCCCCCCACCCCTTCACTGACAGCACTCATCCTAATTCACAACAGAACGAGGTCAAATTGAGGACCCAGTTTCTAATGGGAAAGAAAGGTGTGCAAACATGACTAAAGTCTCCCCCCCTGCCCCCAAATCAGTGTTCCTTTTAAATTCACAAAGAGGGTAATTTTTTCCCCCGTTTTCGTTCTTAAATCTTGTGTGATAGAACTTCCAGTCAGAAGGTTTAATTAGTCCCCCATGCACTTTGTAGAAAATCAGTAAAAATGCAATAACCTGTGAAGATCATAAAACTGGACTTCTTTCCCAAAAAATCAGATGCCCAGGCAGATGGAGCTCACACTCAGACAGAAAAAAAGCAGGAGAGTCTTTGCACTGTCTGTGGTTTCAGTATTTTCTCTTTTTTTTTTTAATATATTTTGGCAATTTTCTTTAATTATAAATATTGGAATTCCGTAAAAAAAAGGTAGCTTTGATTGAATTTTTTAAATTGTATTTACAACTGCTGTCCAGTCATGCTGTTTGTTATACCAGGGTGTAGGATTTTGCGTAGGGATTGTTTCCTTTCAAATGGCCCCGAGAGTCGAGCAGCGATTCTTGGGAGCTGCTCATCTTAGCTGCCTGTCCCAGCTCTGCTCCCTCTCGCTGAGGTAATGTGGCCACGGCCCCCTGCTGCCACTGCTGTCCCTCTCTCGTGGAGGACGTGGAAGAGGAGGCCTCCATGGGGATTGGCTCAAGGACCGTGGGGCGCTTCAGGGTCCGACTTTTCTGAGGTTCCAAGCACGCTTGCCCTAAACTCAGGTCCCTGCTGGTGCCTGCACTGCTTCGGTTTAACAAAAAGTCCATTCTAAGGTATGGAGGCAAATGTATGAGGTCACCTGCAAAGAAACACAGAGCAGTTAGTCGGCTTCCTCATTTGCTAAGCAGGTGCTGAGTGCCATTCGGGTTTAGAGCTGGTGATGTCACTGTATCTGGCCGTGTTTTGCAAGACCCCTTGTCAGAGCTCACCACAAAGGCAGGTGGAATCATCCTCACCCCCATCCCACTAGGCACAGGGTGAGCTGGCTTTTCTATGGCAAGTGACTGAGGCTCTTAGTGTCATACTTCAGCCAGAGAAAAAGAGGTAACAAGATCCTTCAAAACCCCACGTTGGAAAGAAAAGCATACCTCAAAGGCAACAGTGCACCCCAGGTATGAAGTGTGATGGGCCGGACCCCGAATGCAATCAGAAGTGCTCCGGGGAGCACAGGGATTGAGGACGGAGGCAGGGATACCAAGGAAAGGGCAATGCTCATTGGATAGCCCAGTGCTTCTGTCTTCCCCACATACACACAAGGAGTGCCTGAGTGGCAGCAAGCTGGGTGAATGCAGGGGGCTCTTTCTGGCCACCCAGGGATGGAGGGGTTCGCTATTTCAGCTCACTTGTAACCCTTTCATGCCCACTCAGTGGGCAGCTCTGGCTAGAAAACAGGCTGGGGGTGGGCTGTCCTAGAGCCAAGAGACCAGGTAGGAGGATGTGCAGGTTGAGGGAGGCATGGCAGTGGTCTGAGCTCAAGGGACATCCACAGAATGTCAGAGGGAATGTAATGGTGAGGTATAAAGGGGCCCAAGGATCATGGCTTCCGAATGCAGGGTGGGGGGGGGGTGACAGGGAAGGATGTGTGGATTTTTATATATCCAATTTCCTCCAAGAGATGACCTGTCTTTCATTCTTAAGAGTTTAATAAGCAAATGACATTAATTTGCTCTTTTATTTACTTACATGACTATTATTCTTTTATCATTTTGTTCACATACTTGAGAAAATGTGGAATTCATTTACCTCCAGGGTTATTTAAAAATGTAGGTCAAGAGTGCCTCATGATGTTTCTGAGACCCAACTAAATCTTGAATACTTGACATATTTGTAATGTGTTGTAACAGATTTGGGAATGAGTCTCTATCCCAGCAACTCCCCACTGAATGAACAGGGCTTATTAAGCCCTGGAAAAACAATAGCCTCTTGGTCCCAGCTGGATTGCAGGACGCTCAGGTCCTAGATTAGGTGGAACAAATGTGTTTGAAATTAAAGACAAAGCCCGTGATAACTGCCCTCTGCCTGCAGGGGCTCTCACTTAGATTTAGGGATCAGGAGGGTTAGGGTAGCTGAGAAAGGTGGGTGAGAATTTCCTTAATAATGGAAACAGTCCAGCGCCTACATCTTCGCACATGAGGGCTGCTTGTGTTTGCCTACTTTACTGCAGGTCTGCCAACTATCTCTGAATATCCAATATCTCTGAGTGATCCAGTTTCTCAGGCAAAGCTTTACTAAGTTGCACGATGCTCTAATTAGCCCTTTCGACAGTGTGAATGCTGCAAATGTGTTCTCTTAATAATTCATGCACTTATGTGGAAGAAAGCACCAGAATAATCGGTGGTGAGCTTTGTTTATTAAAGACACTTTATGCCCATTAAAATCCCACCCCATGTGCTTGTCCAAGTACCACTTGGGAAACTGGGTTCTGTAATCATCCATGCATCTTCTATGTTCTTCAGATGCCTACAGCTCTGAGGTAACTTGCGTGCTTATTACTCCAGCTAGAAGAGGAATGGAAACCGTGGCGACCGTCTGGATGTTGGCACACCTGCTTTTCTCAGCCACCTGTTTCCATGGGAGAAACTAAATAAGGATCCTAATGGTGGGGATTAGGAGTAGAGGTCTAGAAGGCATTGCCTGCATTTAATCTGGGATCAGTCTCCTCGCTCATAAAATGCGAATAATAGTAGAATCTCCCACATAGAGTTGTGGTGAGGATTTAATTAGGTTATGCATATGAAAGGTTTACTGTCAGACATGTTCCTTCTCAGAAGGTCTGAAGTTACGGGCTGGAGACCGGCCAGGGCAGGAGCCGGGAACACTTCTTTCTACCTTAGTTTCTGTCTTCAGTGGGTTGATTAGTGTCCACCCCTTCCGAAAGATATGTCCATGTCCCAATCCTCAGAATCTGTGAGTGTGATCTTTGTAGGAGAAAGTCTTTGTAGATGTGATTAAGTTAAGGATCGGGAGATGAAATCATCAGGACTGGAGGTGGGTCCTAAATCCAGTGACAGGTGTCTTTATAAGGAGATACAGAGGGAGACTGGGGACAGAGAAGAAGGGAGAAGCCATGTGAAGAGGGAGGGAGAGGGTGGGGAGACGCAGCCACAAGGCAAGGGGGACCTGGAGCCACCAGGAGCTGCAGGAGGTGAGGAAGGGATTCTTTCCTAGAGAGGGAGCACTGGAGGGAGCACAGCCCAGCCGACACAGGATTTTGGAATTCTGCCCTTAGAACTGTGAGAGAATAAATCCGTGTTGTTGGGAGCCCCCCAGTTTGTGGCCCTTTGTTATGCCAGCCACGGGACACTCATACAGATGTCCTTTCTTCCTGCCTGGGAGGACCTCACTTGGAGACTCTTTGAACACTTCTACTGTATGGGAACAGTCCCTGCTTATGTCACTCACAGGAAAGGAGGGACTTTCTCTTGCGAGACCAGTAACTGCACCCAACACGGTTGTGGTTTGCGGGGTTCCCACCCTGTGTTCTGACCTGTCACCCACCCTTCCCCCACTACAGAAGCCAAGGCTGCCGCTCTTCCCCCAGTTCCTCTGCTCCCTGGGAAGCAGATACCTGTCCAGCTGGCCCCCAAAGACCCCCTGAGGACTAGGTTGGAGGTGGTTTTCCTGGAATCTCCCTCTGGAGGGAGCAGGAGCCAATTCGGAGGGAGCAGAAGCCTCTTCGAAGGCATCTGAATCCGCAGGGAGCAGGTGTCTCGGTTCCTCACCATCCAGCCCTCCCAGCTGACCCACCCCTGGCCGCTGGACCCTCTCCATCTCTGTGGAGCAACACGCCCTGAAGCTAATCTGCCAGGACCCTCTGGAGGTGTCCCATGCACGTGAAAGCAGCAGTGACCCAGTAGGCGTTCAAGGATCTTTTTTGCTTTGAACTCTACAGTCACCTCCATCAGGCATGCGCGGCCCCCGACATCCTTGGGCATCAAGCCCCCGTCACCGCAGACGCGGGCAGAGCTGAACCCTGGCCTTAGTGCGTGTCCAGGAGAACCAGCTACGGCGGACTTCGCCTCTGCTTCCAGCAAGGATTGAATCGCTTATGATCTAAGTTCCTCCTCTTTGTTTCACTCCTCCTTACCTCTCCCCTTTCTCTCTCTCTCCTTGTTTTGTCTTGCCTTATGCGGACACTCTCCTCCATGGAAATAAAAGGTGGAGGGAAGGGGTGAAATGGTGTGGGTAGGAGGTGGGGAGGAGACAGCAGCGGTGCACAATGCAGTAACCGCGGCACGATTGCGAGTAAAGTGGTGTGTGTGTGTATTTGTGTGCATGTGTATGTGTGTGTATGTATGTGGTTATGTGACTGTGTGTGTGTGTGTGCATGTATGTGTGTGTGTGTGTGTCACAAAGACAGAGGGGAGGAAAACCCGGGAGGGAGAAGCAGACAGCACAAGGAGAGAATGAGGTGCACAGGAGAAAGGGACAGGAGGCAGGAAGACCTGGGCTCACATTCTGACCACTGGAAGGGAAGGGATCTGGGGACGCCAATGTCCCCTTCCACGTCTTCCTTCTGCCCCGCTTACCGAACTGTGCATACCTCTAGCACTTTCCTAGTTAGCTCAACCTATTAGCTACTTTCCCAAACCCAGCATGAGTACGAACACAGTGACAGGGGGCTAGGAGCCCCAGATGAGCCTCGGGGCACACTCTACCCGCTGGGTCTTGTACTTATTCATGCACTTGTGTGTCATGAACAGTCACCCCTCTGTGCTCTGGTCCTGAGGCCCACGGCCCTTGAGTCAGAGACGTGGGGTGAGGGCGAGGGTGGAGGGGCTGACACACCCTTGGCAAGAAGGGGCTCTGAGAGGCTGAGCTTAGGGGCTGAGGTGCTGGACCGGACTGGAGTCAGAGGGGCTGACAGGGTGGTCAGGGCAGGGCGAGTGGGGGGAACGGAGCTGAGAGAGGCAGAGAGATGGATGGAGAGATGAGAGAGAGAGAGGGAGAGGGAGAGAGATGAGAGAGACACACACAAAGAGACAGAGAGATGAAAAAGAGACAGAGATGAGAGACAGAGAGACAGAGGGGGGATGAGAGAGGTGGAAACACACACACACACACACACAGGTAAGCAGAAGGAAGGGACACAAGACAGAACTGGGCGGGGGAATGAAAATGGGAGACAAAGAGCCATGAATAGAGAAAAGCTGATGGGACGCAGCAGAGGAGTGCGGGAAGGACACTGCCACGCAGACCCTCAGGGTGTGGATCACAGGTGAGGATGTGGCCCTCTCCCCTCGCCTGGCCACACCTGTCCACCCCTGGGGCCTCCACATCCGGGGCATTTCTCCGAACTCTGCCTCCTCAGCCTGCAGCCCCCAGATCACAGGCTGCCCTTCCCCTGCCCCTGTGACTCCCACCTTGAGGGACCAGGGGCGGCTCAGCCATTATTCAATGTTATGCCTTATTATCGACATCATGGTCCATTCCTCATTTTCCTGTTACCACCTGTTATCTCTGAGAGTTCACACTAAACGAGTGGCATCAATTTCTCCCTCTCTCCCGAACCACCTTGCTCACAGGTGCCTTCACAACTCCTCATCCCCAGACCCCCTAATGGTCCCTCATCCACCAGCAGGTGGGTACTCAAAGCTTGCTATCCTCCCCAAGAGGGCCTTCAGGCCATGGTTGGCCCCATCACCTGAAAACTGCTATGGTAAACCTGCCTCGCTCATCTGAAACCAGGAGATGCCCTTTCCTATCAGGAAAGCCAAACTTCCTGAACTTTCTCAGTAGAGTCAGACGCACACACAAAGTCTGAATGCACTTTAGCTTTGGAAGAAGGACGGCAAAACCCGATATTGGAAAAGAGCAAAAATTCATCCATTCCGAAGATCTATAATGGATGTGCATTCCATGAATCTGTTCTCAGACAGTGCTTCCTGCTGTTTGGTGAGCACACACTAGGGAAGGAAAGGTCTAAAGTTGAGATCAGTGGTTCTCAGCAAAGAGGGATTCTGCCCCCAGGAGGCGAGTGGCAATGTTTGAAGACTATCTGGATGTCACAGTTGGGGGTGGCTGCTACCGGCCTTTCCTGGATGCAGGCTAGGGATGCTGCTCAACATCCAGAAAGCACAGGACACTGCCACCATCCCCCCATGCCTCCAATCCTCCAATGCTCATTGTGCTACTCCTGAGAAACCATAGTTTAAAGGGGCTAAAGTTTACAATTCCAAGTGGACCCTTATTTTGCTTTAATTTTATTTGAAAAACATTTCATTCAATCAGAATAAGGAATTGTACTGCTCAGCATCTACTAGTCCACAAGGAGTTATGGCCTCAGTTCTTGGGAGAAAGTAAGGGATGGGTCCCATGGAACGGCAGTCACAGGGTCTTCTTCCAACTTTGTCTGATGAGGTGGGAGCTTCGGTTGGGGTAAGAACATGAGCTAGAGATTCTGGGCTTCCTGTAAAAATCTTGCCTTTACTTCTAAATGGTTCTGTGACCCCCTTCAAGTTTTGCATCTTATCTTTAGTCAAGTGAAGGAGGCACGGTCATTTCTAAGGGCACCTTCAAGTCCGAAAGAATCTTTCTTATGCTCTTTACTATCTCACCTGTGAAAACTGGGTAAGCACAATGCATTAGGAATTTGAGGATAAGTATGAAACAAACGAATGCCTTTTTGGGAGCCTAAAATTCTGAGGCACATGGCAAGAGCCTTCTTCCCCCTCCTATGCAATACTTCATTAGCACCTGTGAAAGCATGCATAGGCTTTCACAACAAATACGTGTGGAAAGAAAGTGAATGAGAGTCCCTGGGGGCTTAGCTCTCCTCTGGGGCCATATAAAAAGGAACTTTCATCAATTTCTAATAAGGCTTCACATCTGCGCTTGGATGGAGCTGGGTATTGATGCAAAGGTAAGAAGCAAAGGATGCTTACCTTGGCTTCTAGCAATTTCAATAAGAACCACATAGATCAGACTTGCATGATGGTACAACGTCAAAGAACTAGTTACAAAGGGAGAGAGCGTGGAGTTTGCCCATTCTGGAGGCAAACGAGATCTAACACTTTTTTAGTTTAATATTAATGCTGCAGCAAGGTAATGAAAACTTGTAAATGAACCTCTCTTGGTAAATGAATCTTCACTCCCAAATGGCCACCAGGAAAACCCCTAAATAAATAATGCGAGATTGATAACCAGAGTTCCATGTACACAGACTCTGTTACCATTCTTGGCTTGTACTTACGAGGCTTCATGCATTTTTAAGGGCTCATCAATATTGCAATCCTCCTATTCATTGGTGAACTTCTAAAACTACACTGAGGTACGAAGTGGGGCTTTGAGTTTGTCGCTGCTCACGATTCTTTAGAAATAAAGTAGTTCTGAATAAAAATCAGGATTGGAAAATCTGCTCCAGCATTTAGGCCAGGTCAGAATCACTTAGCTGGGCGTGTTTGGAGTACCCAGTGAGGAAGGGTCCGTGAGGTTCAAAGAAGCTCCAGCTCCTGCATAAGACCCCTGAGGACCCACACACTGGGGACCACGGAGGAGGAAGCCTGCTTGGAGGCTTGTGCCTGCTTCGCTGTGGGGCTGGCAGACCCGTCCCCACAACCCTGTGCATCCTGAGTCATCCCACGGAAGGACGGAGTTAACCTGGAGACGGGAGGATTCTAGGCAGAGGGAATATACGTTTGTGGAGTTTAGGAGCCCAGAGAGCAGGAGTCATGACCAGTGAGGAAGACAGGGCTGACTTCCTGAAGCCCTGTGAGTCTCAATCCTGAGCATTCGGCAACTACACGAGGGATTTCAACACGAGAGCATCCACCACACCACTTGAATTTAAGGTTTCTTGCTTCCCAGTTTGGGATATAGTACGCATGAGAAGTTGGTGCCAGTTCTGTCCACACAGGACCCCATTGAAATATGATGGTCTTTGCTGTCTTCTTACCTTTTTGTACATTCCCAGCACCTTCCGGTTATCATGACACCTCACTGGGGAGTATGTGTGGGGGGGTGGGGGGAGGAGGTAGCCCCTGTCTTCCAGAAGCTGGGTTTTGCCTTGTTTCTTGGATTTCCTCATTTATCTGTCTTGTGTCTTTAGGTCTCTTTCTGCTGTTTATGATACTACCTGCTATTCTGATGAAATAAGGAGACTGTGAGAAGTGTTGGTTTAACATATTAACATTATTATGTCTTAGGAGAATACCTGGTATAGTATCTTTTCACAGAGAAGGTATTCAATAAATATGGGTTGAATAAATGAGTGTAATAGATTTGTGTTTTCACAGGGCCTTTTTGGAGATGCAGTGAACTTTCCACTGTGGTGAACCTTTTAGCTCGTCATCTGTGGCACTGGAATCTAGAAACTTCCTTCTGGCCACCCAGCAGGACACAGGTGGGCTTCCTACCTCTCCCTTACAAGTTATCAGGCACAGACCTCCTCCTTACCTCCTTACCTCTGGACTCCCCAGCAACTAAAGCTGAACCCCAATAAGCCGACAAGCAAATTAGTGAGCTAAGGGGCTCGGAGTTGGAGAAAAGGCAGTCAGAACAAAAGGACACACACTTAGTAACTGGCGGACATACACAAGAGCAGCATCTACGATAAATCCACAGGAGCACTCAGAAAGGTGAGACGACTCGGGCCCCTGGAGCCAGTGGAAGAAAGGGGAGGAGGCCGGTGCAAAAGGCAAGTGGGCTTTGAGTTCCAAGCTTGGGACCCTTCGTAAAGAGTCCCACCATCACTTCATGGGTCCTGGAGACATCAGACTAAAATAACAAGACAGTCTTTAAGAAGGTGAAGTCAAAAGTGCACATTAAAGAGATCAGTCTCCTAGCAGTGAGCCAGGATGGGCATGGTGAAATATGTAGGTCTACCCAGGGCAGGTGTGCATAGCAATATTCGGAGGTGCTGTTCATGGCCTCCAGGTCCTTCTAACTTTAAATACTATGGGAGTATTTGAAAGTTTGTCAGCTCAGAGCTAACTGTTGCTCTGGGTGGTGAATGTGAAGCTCATTCCAATCTCCTGCCTTAGCTCTTCCTCTGCCCACACCACTGTCTCTTTAGGATGTCTGCTGGGCTTTCTCTGCCCCATTCACCTTAGATCTCAGCTCACAATTCATTGCTCCAAGAGGCCTTCCTAGACCATTATCCCCAACCCCCGACCCCATGCCAGACTTGATCCCCTTCCCCAATTACTTCTTTTCCCAGCACTTATCATGATCTGAAACTGTGTTATCTTATTTGATCAGTGTCTGTCTCCCCCACCGGGAATATAAACTCCCTTCAGATGGGGTCTTTGTGAGTCTCGTCTATCACTGTATCTCCAGCTCTGAAAGCGGGACCAGTTATTGAGTGGGAGCTCAAAAAAGACATGCTGAAGTTAGAAAAGGGGCTGGGAGGCTGGGAGGGAAGAAGCAGAGGCATCTCTGGAAGGATGGAGGCCAGAGCAGCAGAGTGTGCATGGTGTATGCGTATGCATGCATGGCGTGCACACCTGTTTGTGTCCATGAGGAAGTATCAAAGATACTTGCACTTGAAAGGAGACCCTTTCCATAGCTCTTAGAATAACGTTCATGATGGAAATTTCAAAATCTCATTGTAATGAGTGCAAAAAAGAGGAGAAGGATGCAAAATCCGAGGCATGGGACCCCAGTCGCCCAACCCAAAGGGGCGAGGGGAGGGGAGATACAGAACTGATTGAGAGGAACCCAGTGTGGCGCCTTGGGTCAGGAGGAGGGAATCTGCGCTAGGTGACCTGCAGGGAGCAGAGCTCACGTCCGCAGGTGGCGAGGGAGATGCAGGTAGAAAGAAGCTGTGGAGGGGGATTTTTGGCAGTGAAGATCTCTGGAGTCTAATTCTGATTCAAGAGCCAGCATGAAAACCACATGGGCTTCAGAGGGGAAACAGCACGATCACAGTGACAGCTGAGAACCGAAAGAGCAGCTTTCGCTGGAGGGTGCTGCTGGAGCGGAGGCCAGTGTGTCCTTCAGGTAAGCACCCCTCACTCCACACTCTTCCATTCTATTAAATGCACAGATTGTAAGGGATGGCATGAATGGATCTGAACACTGCAAACCAAAAACTGCTTCAGGTAACTGGTTGTTCAGAGAACCAACAAGTTGGCAGCAGTCTGTGATCCTTTCCGACTGGAAAACCTCAAGTGTGTTCATTACAGGAGGGACTAATGAACCTATATTTAAGGCTGGGGTCCCAGAGTGTGAGTGCAGAGATCTAAAGGGGCTGACACTTCTCCTGCTGCTCATGGGGCCAGGATGCATTCGGTTGCATATGTGAAGCTTTAAATTGACTTAAGTAGCTTCGTGCAAGGGTATTTCTGGATTGCATAGGATAAGCTCATGAATAAAGGAGCAGCCACAATCCAAGAATGTTAGAAACTGGCTTAGAATGCTACCTGAACCCAAGAACAGGTACCGTAACCTAAGTATTGGAAGTTGCCTTGACTGAGAGGGAAAGAAGTTGCTTAACCTTCCAGCTATTTCTCAGAGGAAGATAGAGTTTTCTTTGTTTGTCTGGTTTGTCTTTTGTTATTAAAGATGGAAACAACCATCCCTTATTGTAGAAAATGAAGCCATAGCACAGCTGGCATTTTATTTAAAATACAAAAGTCCTAAAAACTCAGTAAATTCAAAATTCAGGTATTGTTAAACATCCAAAGTGAGATTCTGACGTTTGCCTTCTGTGTGAGGCATCACATGTCGTGGGGAGCTTCCCTTTATCTGTGGAAGAGGTTTCCTTTTGATTTGTGAAGAGCAAGAATAGGAAATAAATCACTTTGTTTAAAGGTAAGCTGGAAGATGGGGTCGACTTGAATGTTCTCTTATATTTTACTAAGAATTTCTAGTAATTGCCATTTTTAACCAATTGGCTAGTCTTGTCATCATCACAACTATGATAGATGCATTCATTCAATATATTTATTAAGCACCTACTATATGTGTCAGACACAGTGATAGGAGCATATATTCAGTGCTACTAAGTCATTTAAAATATTTCTTGAGTGCTCACTGTATTGCCAGATTTCCTGCTAGAGGTAATCAGGGAGAGAAGTCGGAAGGCAATGAAGACATGTTTTCTGTCTTCCCGGAGCCAGGATCTGGCCACGTTGATTTAACTTGATCCTGACTTGGTTTGTGGAGTGTTTAAAAGTTTTGGACCACAAATGGAGGAAAAGACCATCACACAGGAAGAGCCGATGGTGAGGAGAAAGATGTACAGGGACTGGGAAGACTTCGTGGAGCTGCATGCTGATCAATGCCTTCTAGAGCCACGGGGACACAGGTAGGAATGAGGTTTGAAAGCGCAGCTCAAGGAACTGATGATTTTGATGAAGCCTCCAGTCAGCAGAATAATAAATTGTAACCTTGGCTTTTTTGCCTGGTGTTGAATTTAGTCTTATAAAGGGACAATAGGAAGGCTTTCCGAAAAGCATATCAAATATCCATTAATAATAATACAGTCATTTAGGATGGACAAAACAAAGTTTGTGGACATTAGGACTTGTGTTGACTTAAAAAGTGACTCATAGCTAAAGTTATAAAGTCATTTTAGTCTAAATAGCATTTTAAGACTATACTACTTCAGTTAATTGTGATCTTTCAATTGTTCTGATGGATCCAGGCAACAACGTCATAACACCACATCAATAACTACTGATGTATTGTGTGGTGACTAACATAACATAATAAAATAAAATTTTAAAAAAAGAAGTTCAAAAATTTTTTGTAATTGAATCTAACAAGAGGAACAACAAGACATCAAAAAGAAACTCAAGCCTTTAATTAATTCAAAGCTTGCACAAATAAGACTATCATTTCACGCAGGAGCTCCTGTATACGAGGGAAGATGGCTGCCGATGGAAGCATGGTGTACTTAACCGGGTGATACCCAAATGAAGCAATGCTTCCCAGGATGTCTGTGACCTCTGAAGAGAAACAAACAAAAGAGGGAAGGAGGAGAGGAGCCAGCAGCTCAACTGGAGACCACACCGGAGTCACCATGAGAATCCCAACAACAGCGTCAATAAGGCAAAAACAGAAACAACAACACTAACCACTTTACCTAAATTATGCTACACATGTCTCACACCAGGGTCATGCCCATTTTACAGGTGGGGCAACTGAAGGCCACCAAGACTAAACAACATGCCCAGAGGCACATTTTCTCCTTTCCTGTGTTCCTCCACCTCGGGCTTAACAGCCACAAAGAGCTTATGTTTTTATCCTATGTTTTTCTGCATTTGCCTTGCAAATAAATGCCAACAACAAGAAATGCCTGAAATAAAAACACCCACAAATAACAGCTCATCTTCTCCCTGAGGAGGTAGACAGAATGAGAATAAATGAAGCCATCATTCTTTATTGTATGCTGGCATGAATCTTGACTCAGTTTGGAAGATTAGTTGCTGGATAGACAATTCTTATTTTATATATTTTTATGCATTTATAAGGCTCATTTCAGCTGGGCTATATGCCATAAAACCCAACGGGATTGCAGTAATTTAAATGTGAAGATAAATTTTTGAAATAAGACTAGTAGAGTGGTTCAGAAAATGGGAAAAGAGGAAATAAAACTGGATTCAACAAGACTGGATAGGCCGGTCCACAGAGGAAAGACTGGATAGGCTGGTCCACAAAGGAAAGTCTTTGGCAGCTATTTCAGGGTGAAGAAGAAGAAGGAGTGATTCTTCAGATGAGAAGTACCACTGGCTGCCATGGTTGGGTTCAGTATATAGATGTATTTATTTGCCCTCTACAATGGTTTGCAGATATCTGATCCAATACTTGAAAACTGTGGGTCTCCATGGAAAAACCAAGACTTCTGGCTTCTCTTGAGAAAGTCACTCATCCTGACCCCCCATTTCCACTTGGGATGAGTTGGCGGGAACATACTGGAGTCTATCCCCTCTAGATAGTCTGTGAACTCAAACTGTCTATCATGCATCACCCCCCTTCTCCTTGCTCTCCATCCTCTTCACTTACGCATGTGATCTGCCAGGCCCTGCAGGCCTTAGAGCTCAGAGCTGCCATCCACACACCAGGTACTCTCACACACCCAGTCCACTCTCACAGGCTCAAGGCAAAGATTGAACAGTGGCTGACCAAATCCCAGCCAGTCACTGTCACTTTGGGTAGCTCAATGAAACCAAGGCCCAAGCATCGGCCACTGGTAAGAACTCTCTCCTTCTGAAAGTCCTTGGTACAGCAGCTTTAAAACAAAGGCCCCCTGTGTTTGAGCCTCCTCTCATCACATGATGGGGTCTCCCTCTCTCCAACCTGAGCTCCTTGGGCTCTTTGATTGCTTGAACAACAGAATATGGCAGAAGCGATGTGTCACTTTCCAGGCCCAGCCTTAAGAGACTGGCTATTTCTATTGTTTGCCTGTCGGGACGCCTGCTTTAGAACCGAGCTGCCATGATACGAAGAAGCTGGAGCCACCTTGGGGAGAAACCCACCCAGGGAGGACACGACCAGCACCAGGCTGCCAGGTGAGGGAGCCGTTTGGGAAGGGCTCCTCTATACCTAAGTGAGCCTCCCCAGTGACACGGCTGGAGCAGAGATGAGCTGTCCCCACCAAGCCTTGACTACATTTCAGATGTGTAAACAAAATAAGTGACTGTCACTGTTGGACACCCATAAGCTTTGGGGTGGTTCATTACATAGCAACCTGTAAACAGAGCCCCAAATCCAAACACCAGGACGGGCTTTCATAGCAGACGGTGTGAATCAGGAAGATGTGTCTCCCGTACAGTGGTCCATGCATTGCTTTTCTCACCTGGCCGATGTGCCTTTGGAACCGCCATGTTCATCACTCGACCTCCATCCTGAGGTTTGGGGGGAGATGCAGTGAACCTGCAGATCCCCGATTCTGAAGGGGTGCTGGAGGTCAGACTGTCTGTATACTCGTTTGTCCCTGCCGTCAACTGTTCAGATGATGTGTCTGATATGAAGCACTCTGTGATGGTGAACTTGGCGTGCCTCAGTTGCTCTTCCATCTTAGCATGCTCGTAGGCTCTGGCCAGTTCTTCATAAGTGGAGGAGGCACTTTCTGTGGAGACCATGCTGCTTCGCGCTCGATCTGCCGCGTGTAGAAGAGAGAACAAGACGGATCAATTATTGCCTTATGGCCCCACTGGATGGCCATCTCTGGCTTGTGGCTGTCTCTCCCAGATCCTTGTACTACCTGGCAGGGGTCCTGGGTCTTTGACCGAGAACTGCCTTTGTCACCGTGGGGCCTGCTCTGTGCGCCTCGGTAAAGTGGGCTCAGAGAACTTTGTTTTAGTGGAACTGTTCCCTGCCCGGATGCCTCCGTCAATCAGCAATGCCTAAAAAATTCTGTGTTTCAGGACATCTGGGTGGCTCAGTCTGTTAGGTGCCTGTCTTTGGCTCAGGTCGTGATCTCAGGGTCCTGGGATCAAGTCCCACATCAGGTTCCCTGCTCAGCGGGGGGTCTCCCTCTCCCTTTGTTGCTCCCCCTGTTTGTGCGCGTGCTCTCTCTGTCAAATAAATAAATAAAAAATCTTTGAAAAAAATTCTGTGCTTCGTTAAAATGATTGGTGCACACAGACGGCGGTGTCCACCCCCTGCTCTGACTTGCGAATCAGCCTGTTCCATAGAGACTTAATTGGCACGAATGGTTTGAGCTCTGAAGTTCGGCTCGTCTAGGCCCAGCTTGGCAAGGGGGACGTGACGGTAGTTCCAAATGAAGCCCAGACGACGCATGACATTGGCCAGTAGGAAGCATGGCCCCTGGTCCCTCAGACCATCCTTTGTGACTGCCACATTTTATGGGGCCCAGAGAGCCACAGGGACTGGAGGAGGAGCATCTTGGCCAGAGGAATCTCTATTTTACGCACTAAAAAGTTTTGAATCACCTCTGTGGAACTCTGAGACTCTTCTGAGAGAAATAACAGCCATAAAAATAAATGTACAGGGTAACACTCCACCTTTGGAACACTATTTTTAAAGTGTATCAGCCAGAACAAAAGAAAATGAGTATGAAAATTTCCTACAGCTATTAGGTGTAGATATAATTTCTTTTCAAAAGTTAAGGTGGGGTTGGGACAAGCCGATGCTATTCTTAGGCCCTGTCTTCTCTCCGAAGTGAAATCTTTGTTGATGGCACAGACTAGATGACTTACCTTATAATCAACCCCTGCTTAATTGTCAAAAGGATCAGCCTGTGTTCCCTATAGAGGGTGCTATGACCTTGTCATGAAATTTCAAGTGCAGCCTCTTAAACTCAGAGATGGTAGTGGGTCATGTGCCCTCAGAGTATAATCAGGAATTTTTGAAATCATGTGGGTGAAAATTTTAAAGTATCTGTGTTTCTCTTAGCTGCGTAGGAACTGAAAGGAGAGAAGACCATGAGTCTGAGATTCAAGACACCTGCCAAATAGATGCCTTTTGGTTCTGCTTTGCAGAAATCACTGGGCCCCGGGCATCATCAATGCTGCATGGTTGTATCGGTACCTGTTACTTAAACAGTCTAACAATTTGAAAATGACCTTGAAGGAGCATAAGTAGGAGCCTCTGAAGCCCATCTGCGGGCCATGCTTGTCCCCAGGGTTGAGGAGGAGGCGTGCAGACCCCTACCTGTGTCTTGTGAAGGGCTGACACTGTAGCTGTCACTCTCCTTGTCCATTGATCCCGCAGCCCTGGGCGTCGGCAGCCTCCAGTCTGTGGTGAGGGTGTGTGCTGAAATGGTGGGGTGGGGTCTGTTGAGGGTCCACTGGCTGGCATACCGGTTTCTTGCTGTGGGTCCTGCCTTTGCGTTCCTCCTGGTGGTGGGATCTGTGAAGAGCCAAGAATAATGCATGTCTTAGTGTCTAGGAGTATGGTCAGTCATGATCCAAGTGTTGAGAGTGGTTCTCTCCACCCAGCCCTAAGACCCCCCTGCAGGATTCATGCCTCCAGGAAGCCTTCCCTGACTGCCCCTGTCCAGAGCATTCATTTTCTTTCTCTTATGGTCTGAGACATTTTTGTGAAATGTAAACATTTTTAAAAGTCCTGTGGGGGGCGGGAGAGAACATTAGATTTGGACTCAGGAGTTATGGACTCAATGTCCACATCCTAACCCCTAGTACCTCAGAATGTGACCTTATTTGGAAATAGGTTCATGGCAGATGTCCTTAGTTATGATAAAGTCAGGTTGGAGTAGGGTGGCCTTCAATCTAACATGGGTGGTGTCCTTCTAAGAACAGGAGACAGACACACAGAGGGAAGACAGCCGTGGAACAATGGAGGCAGAGATTGAAGTGCTGCAGCTGTAAGCCAAGGAATGTCAAAGATTGTCCACAGCAACCACTGGAAACTAGGCAGAGGCGAGGAAGGACCCTTCTCTACAGGTTCCAGAAAGAGCGGGACTGTGCTGACACCTTGCATTTGGATTTCTGGGCCCCAGAACGGTGAGACAATAAAGTTCTGTTCTTTTAAGCCACCCCAGTTTGTGGTATGTTGTAATAGCAGGCTCTAGGAAACAATACAGTGTTATTGTGGTTTTGTATTTACTCATTCCCTTGAGTAGGACTGTTTTACTCATCAACTAAATTGCAAGTTCCTAGACCAGGAGGATGATACCTTTTTGTCTGAATACTCTCTTAGTTTTTTGCATATGGTAACATAGCTTTTCAACAGAATTGTCTGAACTTTGTCAAAGTTCAAAGATATGGGTCATTCAATGCAGAGCACACACGGTTAATCAGTGTCTGAATTTTATATGTCTGCTGTCTTCAAAAACAGAGATTTACATATATAGAGGCAGGTGCCAGATGGGTTTCATTTTCTCTAAATCTGGAACCAAAGACAGCAGGTCAATGAGGTGGACAGAGTTCTTAGTTCAACTCTTTGGCTGGACACTGGAGTGGACCATAACACTGTCTTTTCTGGAATTTTGTGGAATAAGGGAAAGGCTCGGTGACCTGGACTGATTTTTCTTGGGCTCCAGCTTGAAGGCCACATAAGGTCCTAGATGGAGCTTTTTCCACCATTGAATTCTCTTCTTCTCAAAAAGGAATCTTATGCAGTTATATTTCAAAATGGTCTGGCCACCTCTCAACACCGCAGTCGATATTTACTGCTCAGCACTAATGAAGCAGGATCAAAAGATCAACAGAGAGAGGGCCAACACTTGGCATTGGGGCAATGACTTACTAATGTGTTTTCGTGGGCCTGGAAGTCTCTCTAGGGCAGGGGTCAGGTGTTCATCCTTGGGTCCATTCACAGAGCCTATGATAATCTCTGGTATACAGAGTCCCCTGGATGAACACACATAGCCCAGGGTCACTTTATGGATGAGGCAACGGACGCTCAGAGAGAAGTGACACAGCTATTAAGTGGTAAGTAGGGAGCCCAAGACGCCATGGATTGGTTCAGAGATTGCCCAGCACTTGACCACCCAGAGGTCCCCACCCCGGACACCTAAGTATTTAATACAGTGTCCCTGTGACACTGAGTCCTTTGTAATGCCATTTTGGATCACGGGAGGCAAGACACTTGAAAGGGGTGAAAGGACTTTCTTTTCAAATGGAGGATTTTCCTCTTTGCAAATTCTAGTTATTGGACTTTGAACCGAATCCATCATTCTACAGTGCTGGAGAGAAGCATTAAAATGGCAGCCAAATCAATATATTTTAAGATTTCCTGGGTCATCAAAATGCTTCATCTTGGTGCATATTCTTTGGGGCATTGATTTTAAGACACATTTCATCCCTTACTTGCAAAATTCCACAGAAGACTTCATTGGAAGATGTATTTTTTTTTTTGCCTTGATTAGAATGTAAATGTAAATATACATTTAATGTAGAGCTGAATGTAAATATGACCCCAAAGCCCAGGTTATGCTCGAGCGCCAAGCTCTCTGGACAGCAAGGTATGAATGATAATTGTGTTTCTCCACTGAAATGCTAGGAGAGAGGTCCTCAAAGAGATAGAAAAATATTCTCACGGGTAGGAGGCTAAGTATCTTCCAGGTACGACGGACTTCTTAAGTAGAGCTTCAATAAATGGAGCTTGTTATTTAAATGCTAATGAATCTTTCCCCAAAAATTACCCTGTCCCTTACGTAAGATTTGAGGATTCTCATTTTCTTTTAAAAATTTTTTGAAGGTTTTCATTTTTATTCCTCTTTATGTTTCTTGCAGCTACAGCTGTGGATCAGATTTACTCCTGGCACGGATGCTTGGGTGGCGGGGCTGGGTGGGTGGGTGGGTATCAGTTTGATCTTCCCACTTCAAGGACACTATTTCCTCAAACTCCCAAACTCTCCCCTGTGTTTCTTCCCACTGACCCGCCCACCCATAGTGGGGCAGGACCGTAGCCCCTTTCTCACTGAGATCACCCTGTGTGGAAAATTCCATGGTCACGTTGTACATGTCAGCCTCTATTCAAAGCCACAACTCTTTTCAAGTTAATTTTGTTCGTTATCCTTTTTTTCTAGATGAGGACAGTTTTACCAGTGGCCTGATAACGTTGGAAATATAGGTCATGATATTACTTTCCCTGAACCACAGGCTGCAATTCTGTTCTGCTCTAAGCAAGCATCCTAGAGGCGAAATCATCTCAGTAGGTAGAATATTGGGGTGGTTGACACATTTTTTTTTTTTTTAATAATCAGGTTTTGGGAGCTGTTTTATACCTGAGCCGAACTCTTCGGTATGATAGCTCCTAAGATATCAGCTAAAATAAAAATCTGACTTGGACCCTACTTGGTAGCCTCCTTTGTAGGCCTTACCAGGTAATCTACTAAGGAAATAAATGTTGAGATTTACTGCCCCTGCATGGAAAGCATTTTGTTCGGCTCCCCACCACTCTAATATAAATACAACTTGGTGATGAGCCATCACGCTTGCTGAACAGCTAACAAATTAGAAGGTAAGTGATACAAATAACTCTTGGCCTTTCAAGACCGAGTCTGATCCTAAATTAAGCTTTTCTGCCCACTGAATCAAATTATTTTAATCATCCTGAATTCGGGATAAGAGAGGATTTTGTGGCTAATAGGGTTTTAAAACATGTCATGTGTACTGTGATGTGGGTATTAATCTGTTTTTATTCTCTGGCTTTTGCTGTCCCATCTCGTAGGTGCTGAGGCCTCCACTGCATGTGGTGATGATGCTGTGGGGCCTGAATATTCCCATCACATAACGAACAAGTATTTACCAAGGGCTCATTATACACGGGACACTCCTCGCCTATATCAGGTATTTTCCTGCAGTATGATGTCATGTACAATTCTGCGTGATGGGGTGTGCAATGGTTTTCAAAGTCTCAATGAAAAAAGAGTCAATCCAGGTTGTGAACTCTTCTTATGTAAGCCTACTCAGCCCCTAGATGTCCCCTAAGAAGCGTCATCTCCACTTAACAGCACTTAACGGTGCTTGAGTTAGGTTGCCTGCCTTTGACCCAGTTTCACTACTTGCTGGTGGTGAGCTCATCAGACGTGCCCACTTCCCTCATCTCAGACCTCGCCCACCCATAGGGCTGTTGTGACACATGGAGGGCTCAACAGATCTCGGGGCCTGGCCCATGGTTCCTGAGTGACAAACACTTGGCAAGGGTTGGAGCACATCCTGCTTATTGGGAAGAGGGTGGGGGAGATTTGGCGGGTTGATCAGGAAGGCTAGAGACTCAGTTTAGAGAGGGTTTGGCAGAAAAGAAAAATACTCATTAAAAAATCAAGACCAGAGGTGCCTGGGTGGCTCAGTCGGTGAAGTGTCTGACTTTGGTTCGGGTCATGATCTCAGGGTTCTGGGATCGAGTCCCCCCATCAGGCTCCCTGTTCAGTGGGGAGTCTACTTCTCCCTCTCCTGCTCCCCCTTCTTGTGATCTCTCTCTCTCTCTCTCTCATAAATAAATAAAATCTTAAAAAAAAAAAAATCAAGACCAGATGCTGGAGAGTTCCCATGCTGCAGAAAGGAGCTGAAAGGTAGAGCTGGTAAGGACAGGCGTGCGTCCTATTCATTCCCAGTCTAGCCCTCTGTACATCAAGTACAGTCAAGCTCTTGTACATGCTCTTGGCCCAGATGGGTGGATGGTGACAAAGGGATGACTTCCAGGTAAATATGACCCCAAAGCCCAGGTCATGTCTCACACGTTTCACTTCACGTGTCTTTGTACCCTTGCACAATTTGTGCGCAAGAAAGCCGATTCAAGTTCTCCTGTGACGGTCTCGTTGGTAAGTCTCACAGAGTGTGCTGGGAGAGACTATGTACATACTTACAAACCTCCAATCAGCTGGCATCCAGACCCCCAGCCTATTAGATGTCTTAGGAAATGGAGAACAAAGAGAGGGGCCAAATGGACTGCCCAAGTCCTGTCTAAAATGCTAAACATCCTTTCTTACCCACCCCCTTTACTCTGATTTCAGAACTTGACAGTGGATTAGTATTTAAGTATGTTTACTGATGCCTACTGTGTGTCAGACTCTGCGGCTGGAGCTGGGGGTGGGAGACACAGACACCACAGATGCCCCACTTTCTCCTGTACCCTAAGACACAGGAGAGACAGGGACGCACACAGAACTGCAGACACAGCCAACGCATCTGTTCCCCTTGGTTGAAGAGCTAAATAGCCAATTGTTGGGATTTCTCCCATCCTCATAACGAATCTTTGTTGCAGGTCAGGAAAACTAAAAAAATAAATGCCTAGAAACATAGCTTCTATGATGCGGTCATGATACTGTGTAAACAACGTATCGTAGATGCTCTGCTTAAAACTAAAGAGCCCCTACATTGACGACCCCGTCCTAGCATCATTAGAACAGACTAATAACGCCGTGTGCAGCTGAGGAAACAGACTATAAAACCATCTCGGCAAATTCGCCCAACTGCAGTGTGGAGAACCAGCCGCATGGGACTGAGATGACAGGGGTGCACCACGTGGACACTGTGACAAACTTGGGGGCATGGGACTGAGATGACAGGGGTGCACCACGTGGACACCGTGACAAACTTGGGGGCACAGGACACAAGCGGAGAGCTGGGCTTCTGCTGGGGGTTTGGATGCCCACTCTTTCCACTTCTAAATGAAAAACGGGATGTTCTTAGTCCCTCCTCATGTGGTTCTGGAAAAAATATTTAATGCAAAAATGATCCCAAAGATCCTTTACTAATAGAGAATGTTGTGCAGATGCTAAAGGAATAGCTCTGCTTTTAATTTTTTTGAATTAGAGACTGATGCATGCATTTGAGTAGATCTACCTAATGCTTATAAACACTGTTGGATGTTCATCACAAACGAAGGAAGCAGCGTTCTGTAAGCTGTGGTTGCTTCAATGTGATGTGATCATCAGGCTGAACCCCGGGCTGAGCATCCCAACACTCTCAGAATGAGGTGCAAACTCACGAGGCTGGCCCAGGAGGCCTGGCGACCAGGCCACCCACCTCTTTCTCTGTCTAGCCCCCACCCCCAATCCCTGTGGCCCACTGCAATCCAAGGACGCTTCTGCCCCAACAGGCCTTAGGAGCTTTTCCCTCCTGTCCCCTCCACCTGGCAAGCCAGCTCATGGCCACGACCTAGACTTGCTCCTCAATGGTGGTCTCCCCAGATTCATGTTCAAAGTAGCCTCTCCCATCATCTCCCATACACCCCCTGACTCACTATTTCACCATTTCATCATTGCCTCCTATTTTTCCCTAGTTCTTTTAGGTAAATGAGAAAAGCTTGAGTTCTTTGTTTGCATCTGATTCCTGCACTAAGATGAAATGAATGTCTTCTTGCGTCTCATGATGTACCCCCATCACTGGGCCATATGTCAAGTAAAACCTTAGTGAATATATTTGAGTCTGAATGCACGCATCCTTGCAGTTCCCCAGCTATGCTTCTAGAGTTACAGGTGTGAGAGACGCGGACATGCCACCCCATGTGCCCCCCGCCTGCCACTGCCTCTTGCTGGCTCTAGTTTCTGCTTATGACCGACATTCACATTTCTGCGGATATTTTGAATGTCATCGAATCAATGTGTTCATTAGTCAGGTAGAGGTGTGATCATGGAGTTGGGAGCTTCCCAGTGCGTTTCTCCTCTATTTATGGCTGGCCTCTGTGCATTGCTCTGCCAGTCGAACATTGAAGGGGAGGTGGGAATGCTTGCTTGTTTTACCTGGCAGAAAGAAGGCGTGTGCTTTGAGTGTGGCAAGCTTGAGAGGTCCTGTCCCACTGCACTCAGGGGCAGGGACACACATAGGTCTAACATTTGGGGAAATATTTCTCCAAGAGGGCTCCAGACAATCAGCATCAGAACTACCCAGAATGTCTATTACAAGGCAGATTCCTGGGCCAAGTGGATCAGAACCTCTGGGGACAGAGCCCTGGAATGGGTGTTTGGAACAGACATCCTGGGTGATCCTGATGCATGTAAGAGTTGGGGAACCACTATCTGGGCATCTGTCCTGTTTCCTCTGCCTCTTTCCTATTTTCCAGTTAATGTCTCTATCAGCTTCCATGCTGCCTGGGCATGGAACTCTGAGGTCAAGGATCCATCCATTTCAGCAATCTCTCCCCCCGCCCCCCTCCCCACCCCGGTCTATAGTCTTTCTCTCACTGAATA
>NW_023270515.1:1626263-1645887 GCF_011800145.1 Mirounga leonina
CTCATGGCCCGTTCGGATCTTCAGTGTGCTAATGTCATCAGGGAAGGAAGGTGGTGAGGTTAGACAAAAGGGGGAATAAAAGATTTCTTTAGCACGTTCTTGAGGATAACTTTTCAAATCAATTTCAGTAACAGTTGAAACTGTTTTCAAATTACAATGTTATTAGGAATCAACTGGTTTGATTCATGATGCTCGGCGCATTTCACAAATGCCTTTCGAGTCAGAATTTATGAAAAACGGCTTTTAACATTGTAATATTTATTTTTCTAATTATAACACTCTGAGAATGTAAATTTTTGCAGAGTGATTAGAGGTTTAAAAGCTAGACATCAAAGCTTTTGAAAAGATAATAATCGGGACATCAATTTCTCAGTCTTTAAAGAGATTTAGAAACAATTTCAGCTATGACAGAATAAGAATATCTAGTTAATAAGCTCTAGATACATATTAGGGGATTTAATTTCATTGCAGTAATTAATTCCCATATATTATGGATGTTGATATTAATAACTAAGTCAAACATAATCCCTGGATTAGTCAGGACCACAATTTTTCTCAAACAGCATGTACAGGAGAAAAGCATGAACTCCAAGGACGGACCGACCCACAGTTCAATCTTGGCTTCATTATGCATTATCTGTACAACTTTGGGCTGTTTACCTAACTTCTCTGAGAATCCATTTTTTTTTCTACCTGTAAAATAGAGGCTATCGTATCTATTCATACCTATTATAAGTAGGTACCTCACAGGGTTGCCTTACAGATAACATACACGACATAAGCTTTTTATCCTAATCCTGGCACAGAGTAGATACTCACTCATGTTAATTACCTTCCCCTTTTCCAGTGTCGTCCAAATTAAAAAAAAATTACCTCTACCTGAAATTTCTAGCACTTTCGTAGTAAATCACTACCAAGGGTTATTGGCTTCAGCTGACACAATTTGAAAACCAGCTCAGATCCAACAGTAAAAACTCACTGTCCCAAAGAAAACTACTATCGTGCGTATCTGTTTCTTGGGTGCGGGGCCAATGAGCCCCACCTCCGTTTGACGGGGACAGAGCATCCACGTCTCGTCGGTGTTGACAACACCCACACGGTTTGCGCTGTCTGGCCACTTACTCGTTCCCGGCCGCGCGTCCGAAACGTCCACCAGGGGCCCGGTGGCCTGTGACACTGACTGGTAGTGGACCGTGTGCGTCACTGTCAGGGACTTCTGTTTCGCCGCCTCCCCAAAGTCAGCATCCGTTAACAGGACCGTGGAGCGATCGTCTGCAGAACAGCAGGGACGGGGGAAACCAGACATGTTTACCCTCTTTCCATGGCTCGCTGCCTCTCTCCCCAGGTCCTTGTGTTATCATTCATTACAACCGCAATTACGGCCTCATCTAAAGCAGCAAAAACAACTAAAAATTCAAGCGCCACGTTAGAACCACTGGAGAGGGGCGCCTGGGTGGCTCAGTTGGTTGGGCGACTGCCTTCGGCTCAGGTCATGATCCTGGAGTCCCGGGATCGAGTCCCACATCGGGCTCCCTGCTCGGCAGGGAGTCTGCTTCTCCCTCTCCCGCTCCCCCTGCTTGTGTTCCCTCTCTCGCTGTGTCTCCCTCTGTCAAATAAATAAATAAAATCTTTAAAAAAAAAAAAAAAGAACCACTGGAGAGTGCTAAGAGTGTTGGCTTTCAGAGCACGAATGAAAGAGAGTGACCACAGAGAGGGTCTTCTCACAAAGCAAACACTGATTTGGGGAGGCTTGTTGTTGCTGCTGCCTGCTTAACAGAGTTCGGGAATCCTGTATTTGTCAAAGGCTCACCTGAGTTGTCAGCAGGGAAGCCGGCACCACCCAGTGATGGGGCTGCCCCTGCAAGTCAGCTCTGTTTGCAGAACTAGAAGAACACCACCACCACAGCTCTCTACACTTGAGGGGCTCTCATGCTGAACTTGGCCAATGCTTGGGGTTGGGGGGAGGTGTGGGAAAGAGAAGGGCTGGTCTTCAGAGTTTATTGATTCCTCTATTTTAAAGATTCTGTTGTATGTTCCTTCCCACCTCTTCTGAGCCTTAATTACTCTAGAACATCTTTTAATTGATTTCTCAAAATGACTCACTTGTCAGATTTCCAAGCCCAGCTGGCACCTGAAGGTTAGGGAAGCAGGAGCCTGGGTTCAGATGAATATGGAGCATTTTAGTGCTTGGAAAGGAAGCTGTTGGTTGAGCTGTGTCATTATTTGGTTGTCTCAAGATTTTCATTACTTTGTTGTGATACTTTTCACACTTCCTTAAGAGCTCTTTTACTCCAAGGGAAGCTCCCGTTAGGATATATGGATATATTCATACGTTTTCAAGCACCGCAGCCCGGGATGCTGTTCATATGAGTTTATCAGTCAGCTGGGACCACGCTGTGGTGTGCCTTGACACAGAACGGTGATGTGAAAGTCATAAACAACACAGTTAGACTTCTGTGTCCAAAAAAGGCTCTGAACAGAATGAACCTTACAAAATCCAATTACTCAGGCTCTGGCAGGAGAGGAAAGCCTCTTGAAGTTAGAATAAAATTTCTTGGCAGGGAAATAGAAGAGAGACTGCCAAGGTGTCTGCTGGCATCCTGGCGTGGGACGCAGTGTGGGCTGGTACCGCAGCAGGATCCGGGGCTCAGCGCGGGGGGTCACACCGCAGCCTTCCCCTGGCCCCCAGACTGGGTGGCCTTTCTCCAGAAACAGGTTCTTACAACTGGACCTGGCATCAGAAGCCCAACATCTACATTCGTTTCTCACTAATAATACTGACATGTTCTGGTTTCCAACACTTAGCCCTGTGGAGAGCACTCTGGATTATCTGCGGGGCTAGGGTACAAACTCTTAATGGGAAATTTCAGGTGCCTGTCAGTGTGTGAGGTTAACCATTCATTCTGGCTGGAAATTAATGGCACTCTCCTATTGGATTCTTGTAGTCAGAGCCCAGAGTGTTTTAAAGCATCACATTTCTACTTCCTAATAATTAGAAAATGCCATTGACCAACTGTCAAGCATCACCAGGAGGTAAACGACTCTTGGTGATCAATGATCCTGTGAGGAATAGGACGCATCTCTGGTGAAGGGCAGTGACTATGGACAGAATGATGAGCAGACTTTCTCTGGTGTTAGGCCAGCTATGACTACCTATTGTAACCACCGTGGGGACAATGATTAACAGGTCTGATGAGGAACATTTATCGAATGTTGTAACTATATTATACGGTCAAAGGAATTATATTTTGATTTTTGAACTGATGTTTCAGAGGAACATCTTGGTTTTTATGCCCAACCTACGGAGTTCAATAAAAGGGATTCCAGCTATACTCCTGAAAGGTAAAGGTGATCAAGAACAAAGCATGGTGCTTTGTCCTGATGGGAGCTATCAAATAAAATCTTACGTATTTTAGGATGAGTAAGTGAGCCCTCCAACAACACAGGTAGTATTTAACTGAATTTAGTTGATTGAGGGCCACACTGGGCTTGACCAACCTTCTCCAAGTGCTATTATGCCTGAACCAAACTTAAAGCCAGCAAGAGCAGCCCAAACCTTAGGACTTAGGAACTTCTAAGTCAAGATGTCTCTGCTGTACTATTAGAACATAATCATGCAGGGCGGGAGCAAGGAGCAATGGAGATGTTCTGCCAATCTGGCCATTTACCACTGTTTTTCTGGCAGGAGGCTTCTAGCGTAGGTGCCAGGAGTGGGGTAATTTTAGCCAAACCACAGGATAGGGTTGCCCTGGGACCAAGTGCCAGCAAACACCTTCCAGAACAAACACTGAGCAAAGTTTGAAAAGGGCCAGACTGGGCAACCTGCCTCAGAGTCTGTTTCTATGGATACTGGAAAGCTGAGTGATATTTCTAAGGTGAGGGCTTCTGGGAAGAAGCTTGTTGATATGGAAGCAGGTGGTGACAGTCACAGGAGGCTAGGCTGGCGGCTGGGTGGGGGCCTTGCCCTGGTTCTGCTCTAGTCTAAGTGACCTGCAAGCTATGTAAGCTCTCAATGCTCCAATTACAAAGTAGTATCTTTTTCCTACGTTGATTGGGTGGGTTAAATGAAAGGATGCACATAAAGTGCTTATAAAAGTAGGTGACATTAGAGAGCCCTCAGTAAATGTTAGCTATTCTTCTGATCATTATTGCAATGGAAATATAAAGTCTCTGATTCTGGAGTAAGTAGACCTGTGTAAGAAGGCAGTATAGAACAGCGGATTTTGAATGGAAAGGGCTGGAAAGAGTCAAGACAGCAGGGTTCTGGGCGAACCAGACACAGACGTTCTCCAGGTGAAACATGGATCTGGGTGTTTCCCAAAGCACTGCCAAGGACCCCATCCCAGGGTGTCTGCGTGGTGCTGAGGGATGGTGAAAAGGCAGCCCATGCACAGACACTTGTTTGTTAAATGCTAAGTAGATTTTAAATGTTTTCTTTAATGAAGGCCTTATTGTAGCTGAAGAAGGCACTGAGTGAATTTCCAGGATGGGCTTTAGTGTGTGACCCTTCTAGGCTTATTTGATTACAGGTGTTTGTTCTTTGGAGAGGCACCAATAGTCTCTGCAGGAAAGACCCGGCACGGATCAAAGTTGGGGAACTCCTGTCTCAGGTGACCTCTGAGCTACGTGTGAGTTCATTTCCCCACCCACATCTGCTGGTATTTATTATTCTCCTCAATAACAATGATCTCCCTTCTACCTCTGCTTGTGGAGCACTCAAGACGTTCCCATAACCACTGGGGTTTGGGCTGAGAGGGCACAGCTGTAGCAGCCACATTGTGTAAGGCCACAAACAAGGCACCTTACCGATGGTCTCCATTGTGTCTCTCTCTTCAATCAAAAGCTGAGCCCTGGGTATGTCAATGTGCATTCTCAAGGTCTGTTGTTGCTTGCTCAAGGTATCCGAAGTCCGGGTATTCTTACTGGGGATAAAATAGAGGGGATTCATGAACAAATGCAGTTCAGACTTACATGATGCCAACAGGGGCTTATACAACCACTGGGTTTGGTATCCAATTATTTGAATGCCTTGTGGGGATGGGAGGGGGAAAAAAAAGCAAGGAAGGAAAAGGGGATAAGGAGAAGGAAAAACAGTTTTTTCCCTTCATTCAAATGATATTTACTAATATTAAGCTTCAGCAATCAGTTGTGAGGCTCAAAGAATGAAAACTGTCAATAGGGATTGGTTCCATATTGATAGAACCTTTGGAATTTCCCTTTTCTTGTGTAACGCTAAGTAAAACCAAAAAAAAAAAAAAAAGTGATTCTTAAACCAACAACACTCTTATTTGTCAGACATGAGATATTCCAGTGATGGCAAGGGAGGAAGCATGTGTGCTCGCTGCTCATTGGGTGGGGCTTCTACTAATGGATTTGTATTTACATCTGGCGTAGTTTTATTTTTGTTCTAGTAATAAATCATAAACCTTGTTAACTTCCCTGACACTAGTTTATCCTAACTGATATTGTATTTTAGAATTAAAAACAAAACCCAACTACTATAAGAATTTGTGTACCAGAAAATTACTCTTTGAGCTTCTAGAAGTAAATGAAAATAGGTAGTAAAATGGCATGGGATAATCAAATTCAGTTACAGCCTACAGAAAAAAAAAATAATCTGCATGTTTCACAAAAACACAAAAAAAGTCCTACATCACAGGAGTGATTGTGCAGTCTTTACAGAGTTGTAAGGATTGAGAAGATTTCAAAATAATGTATAGTTGACCCTTAAAGAACATGGGTTTGAACTGGACGGGTCCACTTATATGCAGATTTTTCTCCATAAATACAGTCTGGTACTGTAATGTTTTCTCCTCCTTATGATTTTCCTAGTACCATTTTCTTTTCTCTAGCTTATTTTATTGTAAGAATGCAGTATATAATACATATAATACGCAAAGCATGTGTTAATTGACTGTTTATGTTATGGGTCAGGCTTCTGGTCAACAGTAGGCTACTAGCAGTTAAGTTTTGGGGAAATCAAGAGTTGTATGTGGATTTTTGACTGTATGTGGGGGTTAGCGCTCTTAATGCCTGCATCGTTCAAGGGTCATCTGTGTAGTAAAACAACTTCTAAAGAGCAACAATCATTCAGAATAATTCATCAATGTGGTAAACTATGGCATCCATAAATCCAGCTCAACAATTGCCAAAATCGACTTTGAGAAAGATTTCTGGCGCCTACTTCACTGGATGATTTACCTCTGTGTTAGTTACTTTTAGTAGAGAATGATAAAAGGATAGTCATACTACATCTTAAATGTTTTTCTTCCCGACTAAGCATTCCCCAGGAGTCCTAGGTCCTTTCTTGTTGATGAGGATTCATCTACCCTTGAACCCTGTAGCTGAAGGAATGTTAATAATCCAAAGGTCAAGTTCATTCAAGAACCCCAGTAGACATTTAAATGTTGAAGTCTGTGTTAATATTCTGAATATTTTGTAATGGCCCTTCCCTCATTTGAGTATAAACAAAACAACCTACAGAAACAACAGCTTCTAAGAGGTGCGTCATTCCTACTTAGGACTTGATCTTGAACCAGATTTCTTGCTCTGCAGATGAGTAACTGGGTTATGTAGCTAGATCATGCTAATTATGCAGAGCCCAAATTCAAATGTTTGGCCTGAATTTTTCACATTGTCTATATACTTTTTGAAATTATTTACTTAACTACGTTTTCATTTTGTATGTGTGTGTGTGTGTGTTTTAAAGCAAAGAATCAAATACTTGTATAAAATGAAGAACATTTTGGTGACTTGGGGGTTGCAGTTTAGACAAGCTCTATTTCCACAAAAACAGATGGGGAACTACTCCTCTGTGAGTATCTGAAAGGTCTGTTTAGAAACTCCACTAGGGACTTGAGCTTGTCCTTGCACCAAAAATAGAAATGTGAGCTAGTTCCTTCTGCTCATCATGAATAGTTATGAGGCAGTCAGTGGCTGCTCTATTAAACACTATGAACCCGAGCGCAGACTATCTTTAACAATAAGGGGTCCACTGTCAGACTGACACAGGAAGCATGCTAAATAGCTACTGTGCCCCAATGCAGTGGGCACGAGGACTTAGAATTGATTGAACTTCATAAACAGAGACAGTCAAAGCTGGAAGTAAATTTCTCCTTCTCCTTGAAGGAATGCACGCTGTCAAGCCCCGTAGTGGAAAGGCAAGAACATGGCCCAACAAACCTTGAGATTCAGGAGCTAATTGTTCCTCTCTCCCTTTGCATTGCTGTTCCCTTTGCTTAGAAGAAATGCCCCCTCCCCCCATTCCAGTGGCCAAGTGGCTGGCTCCCTCTCTGGCTTCAGAGCTTGGTGCAGGTGCTGTCTTCAATGGAGCCAGATTGGCCTAGCTCTGGGCACTGCTGATGCTTCTCCTCCCCATCCTCTGTTGAATCTTGTTTCCCTGGCACTGAATACTCTTGAGCATATGTGTAATTGACTTATCTTGTTTGTGATCTGTTTCTTCCACTGGAATATGAGCTCTACAAGGGATAGTTCCTTCCGTTCTGCCCCTATACACCCCTGGAACTTAGAGCAGTATGTGGCCGGAGTAGGTGCTCAATAAGTATTTGTTGAAGCTTGTTGAATAAATCATGTTGTTTGGAGGGTACAGTGGGAGTGAGTGACAGGTCCCAGAGGAGGTAATATTCTTCTCATTTTAAAGGGTTATTAGGTCTCAACTTTCTTAATGTGGCTGCCATAGTCTATAATCTATGGTTCTAGGAAGGCTGATTCTCTAAAATTATAACAATTGGTCATTAAAGCAGCAGTAAACCCTCCCCTCCCCCAAAAAAACCTATTCGAGGAAAACTCATTTGTGAAAAGATTCTGAATGTTTTCACTGTAGAAACAAAATTGCATCTTTTTTATGATATGGAATCATGCTTAAATATGTTAGTTATTATTGAAATATCATCTTCCACCATCCATTTGCCGTCTGGTTGTCTGATTAAAATGACAAAGAGCTGACCCTCGTTCACCAAGGATTGTATTTCTCAGCTTAGCCAATAAATTACTTGCAGTTGTTAAAACTCTTTAAAGTCTTGGTATTTCCTTAAGCTTTGTGGGGGTGGGGGGACTGATGAAAAAGTCTGCACATCACCCACCTTCCCAAATATGATATGAAGCATTCCATAAGTTTGAATAACTGTAGGGCTATCAGGACCTCATTATAATAGTTGGGTGTTTTTTGTTTGTTTGTTTTACTATTTGTCTAAAGATATGAACATCAAAAAAGCTAACCTTATTTAAGTTCTCAGTTTGAACCCTTCTCCACCCTTTTCCACTTATAGATAGCTTTTAATAATACTGGTCTTTGTATATTAACCACGTATTGGCTAATGCCAGTCTTACCTCTTAGAAGGCTGCTATTTTTCTTTAAATTATTTTCACATAATCATAAAAAAGGAATATCCTTTCTATCTGGGCATGGTGGGTGAAGTCTCTCTTTCTCTCTGTGGGGGGTGATTTGCATGGGTGAAATCGAGGAATGTGCAGAAGCACAAAGCCCAGCGACGGGAGACGGGAGACGATACCTTGTGGGGAATACCCTGGCACCAGCTTATCTGTGTTTGTCCCACAGTAGCATCTGCCTTCCTGGCCCTGGGACAGCTAATCCCACTAAAGTATGCAGATACATTTTTTGTGGAACATGGTTGGAAAATATGTTACCTTCACCAAGATCACAGAATGATAAAGCTAGGAATAATTGCAAATTGTTATTTTTTTAGATGAGGAAAGTGGGGCATACAGAGGGAAAATGACTTGCCCAAGATCACAGAACCAGCAAATGGCAACGTGAGGCCTACAATGTAGGCTTGTGGTTCTATGTTCTCACTGCACCAGCCTGCTATGTCCTCAATTTCCCACTCAATCAGCAGCGAAGATCAGAGACAGCAGTTCTGTAGCCTCTCTCTACCAACAGATATGACTTGCCTAGATTTTCTAGACCACATTCGAAATACGGTTGGCCCTCAAGTCTCCAGGTAGGTGACAGGGTCTTTTGTTGCTTGGCCCCATTAACCTGCCAAACTTAGATTGAACTGACCCTTCATGATTAAAGCATTGCGTTTGCTTCTAAATTAATCCCATAAAAATCCACCTATTTGAGAAGCTTAGAAATTCTCTTCCTTTTCAATCACTGTACCCTCTGAAGGAAAACCACCTCAACTACCTTAAGTGGGAGTAATTACCAGTTTGAATGTTCCTAATTTCATATTGGCAACTGTTAACCTCAAATACCACTATTAATTCCTGCTTTACTCAAGAGGTGGTCTTTCAACCACAGTGATTGACCTATTAATGAAGAAGATGCTTTTTGATGTCTTGCTTGGGGCTAATAAGAAGGGGGAGGGATGCATTCTAGGATATTAGAGAAGCTAATACCTACTCATCCTAACCAAACAAATGTTGAACATGTCAGAAAACACAGATTCCAGTGTCACGGGGTTTGGGCAGACATGATCTCTGGTTGAAGAGTGGCTGAAGGAAGTGGCTGGAAGGTCTCTGGGAGGGCTGCAGGTACCAGGCTGGGGTACAAACCAGTGAAGTAGGCTGGGTGGAGATGGGGATGGTGATCTGTTATACAGGGCAAAAGTCATGCCCAGTCTACAGGGAGCATTTGATGGAGCTCCAGACTGCCATTATCTCTAAGGTGTGCCCAGTATGGCCAGAATATTTTCAAGAAAGTCAGAAAGCTACAATTTTATACGAAATCTCTTAGGAGGGCGAGTGATGTGATGAGCACTGGGTATTATACACAACTAATGAATCACTGAACACTACATCAGAAACTAATGATGTACTATACGTTAGCTAATTGAACATAATAATAAAAGAGAAAAAAGAAATCTCTCAATTTCTAAATGTCACCAATGAATTCATATTTTTAAGTCTACATTAGAAAGTTTATTTTATTTGCTAGATAAGTACTATAAATTGAATGACTCTGGCTTGTTTTTTTGGTTTGGTTTTGTTTTGTTTTCCAGATGTTTTGTCAGATTTGCTCTGCACAGGTGCATGTGTGTTTGGATGCCTTCCATGTGACCACAAAAATGTCCCAATACTTGCTTAGCGAACAAGTACAGACTTATATTAGAGCATGGATTCCGAGCATTTCATATAGATTTTCATATTCTCCTCATGCAAGTTTGATCCAGAAGGATGTGGTCAAGGACCCATTATGAGAGATACATTTTACAGGCCGTTTGCATTTCTGAGTTCTCCTCTGAGGTCTAGATTCCTGCTACCAGCTATCTATTTGACATTTTCATTGGACACTTGGAAAGCATCCCATAACCCGTACAAGTCTTTTCATTCCCATCAACATTCCGCTTTCCCTGTCCTAAAAAAAAAAAAAAAAAGTCTGTACCCTGCATCTATCTTCCTAATTCCTAATTTTAGCAAATGTCACTTATGTTTATTTAATTGCTCACTCCAAATATTTCAGAGTAATCCTGAGTCCTCCATATCCTTTACCTACAATGCACATAGTTTTAAAACACGGTATGGCCAAACAAAGATGTCTGTGTAAAATGTAATCAGTGGGCCAATGGCAGTTGACCTCTGCCTTAGGTCTTCAAAGATGCTGGTGATATGGGTCATGGGCTCTTTGTGAATAATAAAAAAAGTACCAATTTTATATGCAAAGATGGGGAAGGATGTTAAATCCAACAGTGGTGGGGTGGGGAGTAGGAGAGACCCCACAGCCCATCCTCTTTTTCTCCTACAGTAAACATCCTAAAATGGCAGCACCATTAGGGTCCCTGACATTTTTCTTATCTGATTTCCAGACTCTGATTATCCTTTTTCACTTTTGGTTTAATCATTACAATACAAAAAAGGCTTAAAATGTAAATACTGGGGTGTCTTCTACAGCTGTGAAAATTCACTTACTTATTCAACTACCACTAGTCATTCATCGACTATACTGCTGGTATTTCTAACATGAGGATGACATATCAGGCTATGACCTCCAAGACCAGACAGTGAATAGATATTTGCAGCAGAAGTTGGTGAGTGCTCTAGTGGAGGGGTGCTCAAGGTGCCATGGGAGCTGAGGGCAGGGAGAATCTTTCTTGATCATGTGAACAATGTATTTCCTCTTTTTTTTTTAGTTTAAATTCAATTAGCCAACATATAGTACATCATTAGTTTTTGGTGTAGTGTTCAATGATTCATTAGTTGTGTGTAACACCCAAAGCCTTTTGGGCTTTCTTTTCACTTGACTAACTGTTAAAGAAGAAGGCTCAACCTCAAAGATAGTATCTTTGGGTGGAAACAAAACCAAAACTACTTCCTTATAATGTGCCTTTTTAGTCCCAGCTTAATGGGAAACATTCCACTGGGTGAGTTTGGCCAACAAGACAACTACCTATGGCATGTATAAAAGTATATTATTTGGTATATACATATCACATTAGGCATAACATGGATATTTGGTACATAGAACGGACTTTATGTATCAAAAATAAGATGTGCTATCAATTTCAGATAATTATTTAAAAAGCATTAAAGCAAGTTGGAAATTATTCTTTTAAACACGATATCTGAGACGGTAGGTTTTGTTCTTACCTCATGAGCATTTCAGCTAAACTCTTCGCATCTGGGGAGAGAAAGTTAATATTAGTACATGATAAACAACTCATTAACATTCACTTAGGCATTTACGACAAATATTCTACAGAGTCAGATGACAACAGCCATTTTAAAATGTAAATGTAAATCCATATATCACTACTAATAACCAAAAGTTTAGTGGATTCCTTATTTCTTCTACATGAGAGAATATATTTATATATTTTTGAAAAAATATATTTTTGAAATATATATATATTTGAAACATATATGCATATATACATAAACATACATTTCAAAAAAAGCATAATACTCTGGGATCATAAAAATTCTCAGACACCTGCTAAAGTCTTCTTACAGTGTATATATTTGCCAATTTTTGGAAACCCAATTTTATTTTCAGTAGTCAGAAAATTAACGTTTTGAAAGTTTACTTATGTAGTACACATTCTACTCTTTTTGTTATCAAAATATCAGAATTTAAAAACGTATGACACTGTAGATCACTTTAAAAAGGCATTATTATAGAGCTGTGAGTTCCTTAGGTTGATCAAAGAATTGTATAAACGGCATATCACTGTGTCTAGAAACTCAGATGCTTATTTCAAATTCCAAAGTAAAAATTTTCTTCATTTTTTGTCTCTGAGGACATTGTTTACTAAGATTTGGTTACCACCCCTGACAAAAGAAATTCTGTCTAAAAATGATGTGGAAAAAAAAAATTCTACATTTTTGGTGGCATTGCTTTGAAGTCCTCATCTCCCTTAAAATATAATTTGTTTTTCTTCTTAGACATTTTGTCCTGGCAAGAAATGAATGTTTGCTTTCTTAGAATACAAAATCCGTCTTCTTGCTTTTCTTTTTAAAAAGTCTTGATGTTAAATGTAGTATTCAATGAACAGAACTTTCTGGAAATGGATTCAGCTATGTGACTGGCTCTATAGGGGAGAAATGCAAATGTTGGAGCATTTTCATCTCATCTTTCATCTTTTGGGGGCTGACATTTAAGTGCAATCATTGTCATGTCGGGAGCAGCATGGGATTACTGAGGGGGTGCGGGCAGTCACGGGGATAACCACCCATGGGCTGGTGCCTCCATGAACCAAAGCTCAGTTTTTCGAGTCAGCCACGCCAGCTCCCACTGCTAACCTCACAATGGGGCCCTGGTTTTGTGCACAGATGGGTTCTGGGAAATGAAACAGATGGGAAATGAAACAGCTCTCTCCCCACCCATATGGTGAAGCAAAGAAAGCAAACCAGCCTTTAACTTCCTACTTCATGTCTTTCTCCGCAACAACCAAGCAGATACGAGTTTCTTCTCTTCCTGAATGATTTAAGACTTGCAAAGTAAATATACATATCATGCCAAAAGCGTGGGATTAATTAGCTCTATGTAACAGCCAAGCAGTGGCTAGCTCAACAGTCTAAAAAAGAGGGGGAAATTTAAGGAGTACACACTGTACTTCAGCTCATGATTGGAAGGTAATTCAGTCTCCAGCATCTTCAGAATGGACCTGGTTTCCTCGTTTTGCTCATTATCATCATGCTTTTTCTGTTCCTGAAGTCAGCGCAGTTTTCTGTCTCATGATTTTTTTCATATCCATGTGCTAAGGAATTACATCATCCAACATGTGGGAAAAGAGCGCCCCTCAAATACTGGCATGCTCTAACTGCAAGCAGGTGTCTTCCCTGTGGTTAAGCTGGTCCACAGCTGCCACCACCCTGAGCCATTTTGGTCCATGCTTCCCTATGCTTATCATCTTACAACACATCCCTTTCTCTTTCTGGCTGGTTACTATGTCCTCCTGATTTCATCTGAAATTGTGAGAAAATTGCTATTAATTGAAAGTCACTTCTTCTGTGAGTTTGCTCTCAAGCGTCGCTGGTGGGGTTTTACTCACAGTGATGGGGGCTCCACAATACAAGTGCACCGGGCAGGGACTGTGTGCAAATGTCTTCTGGGAGTGGACACGGGGGGCTGCGGCCACAAGGGAGCACACACTGGGAATCTGGATTGTGCCGGTCTCTGCCTGGGAATTATCATGCCTTCCTTCAGAAACCAGGACACTGAGACCCAGATACGTTCCGTAATCTGCTGAAGCTGAGCGGGAATTCATAACCAATGTCTGTTGGTTCAAACTTTTTTACCATCACTATCCTCAAGGTTCTTTATACATAGAGTGGGATTTGTGTCCTATCCTCAGGGACACACAGAGGCACAGACACCTAGTGCCGGCTGACTGAGGACGATGATCCCAGGATCATCGGTTTCAGGTTGAGTCAATCTGGAAAGATCCAAGACTGCTCACCTTAAAGGGAACATGGGACTCCGGTAGCAAAGGCTCCAATGGGAAGACAGCTCCATGGCACAAAATCAGTGTGCACTGGAATTTGAGCTCCTTCAGGAGGCAAGGAATAGGTCAGTTTGACTGGAGAGAGAAGTTTCCAGGAGTGATTGTGAACTGGAGTTGGTCAAGGCATACGGAGTTGAGGAGGTGTGACTTTGTGTTACTGGCCATAATCTGGACCAAGAAGAGGAGTGAAAGGAGAGCAGAGGTGGTGATGGCTGGGTGTGGGTGCTGTGTCCTAGCATCAGTCCATCCAGAGTGGGTGGAATGGGGGCTGGGGACAGGGACTTGGTGGCAAAGGTGAGAGGCTGGGAGGGTTGGCTGTAGTGATCATGGGGGCGGGGAGCATTTGATGCTAGAGCAGATGGATGGCGTCTGCAAGAATTTGGACCGCTGGGTGTGGAAGGGACCAGCAGAGAGGCTGCAGGGAGTCTAGGGAAGTGGCAAGATTGAGGATATGCAGGGCTGGATGTAGGGTAACACAGCGCCAAGCACAGGAGTCTGAAAGGACATGGAAGCAGCAATGTGGCTGGAGCCGAGATGCTTGGCTTCAAACCTACCGCAGTACTCGGCCATGTTAACGTAAGCTGTGGGACATGAGGTCAGGCCGTTCCAGGCAGATTTGGAATCGAGTTTGAGAGAGATTTCAGGACTGAGATGGGGTCCAGGGTCTTCTTCATATTCATGTAGGGATAGTGAAAAGAGATGACAAAATCTCGGACACACTTTTGTTTAGGGGTGAGAAGAGAATCTGGGGCAAGTGAAGAACACTTTTAGAATCATGGAATCATGGAATCTTAAGAGCATGAAAGAATCTTCAAGTCAGCACTGCAGTAAATGTTTGCCTCCTTGCCACAGTGTCTTGGGCAGATATTCAAATGAGCTGGGCCACCGAGCACTCCAGGGAGGGGTCGATGCTGGCCATCCTTACAGCGCCCCACCTCTGCTCTCAGGTTTGACTCGCTGTCAAGTCTGTTGATCTGTCACCTCAACATGTCCCCATGGGACCTTTGCTTTTTTTCTCTCTGCTCAGTTCGAATCTCATGACGAGTCAGCAGCCTCCTCCTTGGCCTTCCCACCTCCAGTGTGTCAGTCCTCTAAGTGACATGTACCTGCAGGAAGGGGGATGGATCTGAAACACACCCCTCACTGTGTCACACCTGTGCTTTGCAACTCTCAAAGGGACCTCCCTGCCGATAGGACTCGGCACAGAGCAAGAGCCTTTGCATGCTGGTCCCAAGCAGTCTTTCCAGCCCTGCTGCCCCTCACGTCCAGCCTCTAGACCTAGGTTCTCACTCTTACGTTCTTTGCAGACCCCATGACAGGGCTCCTGGAAAGCTTCCTTTGTTACTGCACCACATGCAGATGTGACTTGCCCTGTGCAGCCTCCCAAGCTCCCCAGGTGAAGTTGGTGCCTTGGTTCTCTGGACCTCAGGCACCCCTCTGCACCGTGTCCAGCACAGGCCTCTCCACTTGACACGGTGGTTTCTTGTTCCCATGTCCTCTCTCCATTGGCCAAGTCATCTTCCTCTCCAGGTTCAGCCCAGTCCCTGCTAGGCACATCAGCTTTTCCTGGAGATACATTTCCTTGTGGGAAACATCATTCTGCTCTTGTGGTGAGAGCCCTTGTTGTAATTTCTACCTGGACATAATGAGGACACCTGGAACCATTCATAAGCCATGTGAGTATCTCCATGCCGATGCGAGCCACCTGTCTCTTTTCCAAGTTGAAGTTTCTAATCTTCTCAATCCCTCCTCAGGTAGCATAATTTCTAGGTAATTCTCTCCCTGGGACTCTCTTCTATGAAAGACCTGTGATTTCTTATTGTCCTTTATTAAATAAGGCCGAGCGCAGAAACTGGTCATTTTTTGATATTCTCTTTCTCACACACCCGCGAGGACACGATGCTCATTACGTGTGTTGCAAATGAATTTTTACCACTTATATAGAAGATTTTACAATGATCCCTATTACATTTTATCTCTTTGGTTCCAGCCTTTCAAAACTCTTCAAATTTGGAGTCTTCCCACTAATACATTAGCTTTCCCCCTTGGAGTTCTGGCACCTCCAAAATGGGCTCAGCCTGCCCGGACTTCAGCCTGGTACTCTTTTATTAGTCAGCCCTGTCCCAGTGCAAGTAGAATTTGTCTGGGCCTCTGCTGGTCCCTATAATTTCCTGATTGCTCACAAACCATCCTTTCTATAACCTAAACTACTTTATTTCAATCTGTAATTTTTAGAATTTATTGTTTTTGACAATGGGTATGGAGTATAGTTTCCAACACCTTTAATTTGATTGTTCAAATACTATCCAGAAAGATTTTGGGATTATGTCTGGAAAATGTTTGTCCAGAATCCTAAGACATCATCCTTTGGGGTCTAGGGACCAGTACCACGTGATATGCTTCCTAATAATTCCTGTGGGAAAAAAAATCTTCCCCTTCAGTGTATTATCATAGCATTTATTGGTGTCCATTGTATGTTGCTTATCATTTAGAATTTGTGTCATAGTTTCTTGTAAACATGCCTTCCTCCCCACTAGCAAGAGATCAGAACTATTATTTTATTCAGTTTCCCTTTTTTGCTCCCATAATGACTAGAACATAGTAGGTTTTGAAATAATAAGTCAATTTAAATAATCAGGGGCTCTGATTATTTTCTTAAGCTCCTTCCTTCCTTCCTTCCTTTCCTTCTTTCCTTCCTTCCTTTCTTCCTTCCATCTTTCCTTCCTTCCTTCATCCCTTCCTTCTCTCCGTCTTTCTTTCCTTCCCTCTCTCCCCTCTCCTATCCTCCTTCCTGCTCCCTCTCTGTCCTTTTTTTCCTTTTTTGTAATTCTTCTTCCACATTTTATGGTTTGAATAGCACTTCTCCTGGTGCACATCAAAGCAAGACAGACATTGAGTTGTTCTTTCTACCTGCCATCTGTTAATATGAGAACATCATCTCAAGGCTTGTTCTCGCTAATCAGCCTCTTGTGTTGCCTGTCACATTTTCCCCCCACAAATTTCAGCTCAATCTGAGATTTAGACTTTGTGACACCTTTCCTAAAGCCCTTTGCTACTCCTGCATATCCATCCTTGGCTCTGTGTTTCCCTGTTAATCTTCTGGGCTGGGGCATGATAGAGAAATATCACCAGGATATTTGGAAGGAAGGGGTTTCAAAAAAAACATTTGCTAACACTCTGAATGTACCAAATGGTAGCTGAAAGGAGAATTTGGTGATCAGAAGGTAACTGGTCATCTGCCTTCAGGAGAGCATTTGAGGGGTGGGAATGGAAGTGAGACCGTGAGGATTCAGGAGCTGGTGAGAAGCAATGCAGCTGAGTATGGAATTGTCTTTCAATAATACAGAGAGAAGGACATCAGGTAGAAGATATGGAAGACAGAGGTATTGAATATAGAGATAAAAAATGAATAAACCAAATATTTTCCATGGGAAAAAAATAAAATAAAGTAGCCGTTGATTCTGTGTTAATGTATCTTCTGACTCCATGTTTCATTGACAACACTTTCAAAGTGAACAATATTGATGGGATGTCCCATTTCTTTCTTGACCATTCCCAAATCTGAGGAAGTTTCATGGAAAGAGAACTGGGGTTGGGCAGCAGCAAGCTGGGCACTCTCTCTAGCTCTGTCCTGGTCTGTAAGTTTGGACAAGTTCCCTTAAGTTTCCATATCAGCAAAATAGGGCATAATATAATATCAAGTTTACACTCTATCTTTTTGCACTGCTGTGGAAAGACAAAGACAAGGTAGCGTAGAGTTAAGTGTGACAGAAGAGGAAGAAGGTGAAAACGTAGATATGAGTCCTCTATTGATTACTGCATGATTCAGTGGGCTCTCAGGAAGAGGCACCCCTGTTGGGTAACGAGTATTATAGCGTGGTCTCGCCCAGTTCCTGTGTTCTTTTTGTGGACCACTCTTCCCATTGTGGCTCTACACGCAGCACAAAAGTTCTCATCCACCAGGCAGCACCGCCATGTGCCTCGGGAGAGCACAAGGCAAGTCTCAAGCACCACAGCTCTGCCAACTGAGAGTCTGAGCTGCCTCATATTTTGCGTGCCCAAATGTTGCATTAAAAAAGATAAATCCTATTCATAGCCACACGACTACACTTTCATTTCTGAAGTTCTAGTTAAGTAAAGTGGAATATACTTAGGTTCATACTTCTGTTGGGCAGTGACTTGCGCACACCCCCCCAAATAAAAACCAGTTTGGGAGTAGCAGATTTTATCTAGCTTTACTATCTATCAAGAGTTCTTTGCAAACTCCCTGACAACAATCCCTGCTTTTCTGTGGAATTGAAATGGGTCTCATAAAGTAGATCTTTTTGTAAGAGCTATGAGCCTGCATTTATGTTTTTTTACCAGATGACAAATCGGACTTCCAATCATCAGCATGCTATGAAAGCTGATCCAAAACCCACAACTAAATAAATATTCAAAAAAGAAAACAATATAGACTTGCAATCTACGAAAACTGCAAGTACAAACACGCACCAACTAGAACACCCAGGGGGGCAAGGCGCCAGGCCTGACGCCAACTCTCTCCCTCCTTACTACCCGCTCTCTGTACCTCGCTCCACTGGCTGCCCTTGGCTTGGCCCTGCTGCTGTCCTAATGCTCCTTTGCTCCCCACTCTGATACAGAGACCCCTTTTACTCAATTCTCCCATTGCAAATTTGGAGTTTTGAAAGAATAATTTTATTAAGAAATTAAGGCTTAAAAAAAAAAAAAAGAAAAAAAGGAAGGAAATAGGGAAGGAAAGAAGGAAGGAAGAGGGAAGGAAGGAAGAGAAATAAAGTTTCAGAGCACATGTTTCTGATCTCAAATAAACCACAGTTTGGACATTCATTAGCTTGGTGAAGAAGTCTCTACACTGCTCTTCCTTTAGATTATTAAAGTTCAAGCGAATTTTTGGTCTTACAACTAAGGAAAGCATTTAGCTCATTTGCAGAGCAGATGAATGGGATGTTGGAGCTCAGCAGACGCTGGCCATCCCTCATGGCCCGCCCCTTCACCCGAGCCCATGTAGAACCACGAGGCCACATTCTCTCTGGGAGTGGCCTTCCGGAACTGATCTGTTTTTATAATATTAACCCATTTCAAAGCATGCTTAAAATAACTAGGCTTCTGTTCACAGGAAGAAAGGCATTTTGCCACAGAAGCATGGTCAAATTTTATATCCTCCATTGACTTTTATCTTTAGTTTATTTGAAGTTCCAGAAGTAGCTTTTAGGCTTGGCATGCCAGTTGACCCAACTGGCTGGTGCCAACATAACTTTGCACCTTCTTGGGTAGACTCACACTAAAGGAGGAAGTTTTTAGTGATACTGGTATTGATTACTTGATGTGGGAATCAAATTTTTACAAGGTTAGGGCTTCTGGGATTATGGACCCAGCCAGAGATTTGTTCTGTAACCTTGCACTTTGAAGCATTTATAAGTGGGGAAAAATCAGGGCATGATTACAAGCAAAATATGGCTTCTGGACTCCTGGATAAGGTTACAGATTTTTAAAAAAATGTAGCACTTGCAGACAATTTAGACTTAGGAGGTCGCTATGCTCTAAAATTAGTAAAGTTCTCAGGAAGGAAGAAATATAGGTTGGCTAAATTGCTTGAGTCCTATCTTCCTTTTCTTTTTTCCTTTCTTTTCCTTTCCTTTCCTTTCCTTTCCTTTCCTTTCCTTTCCTTTCCTTTCCTT
>NW_023270515.1:1645897-1646942 GCF_011800145.1 Mirounga leonina
TTTCCTTTCCTTTCCTTTCCTTTCCTTTCCTTTCCTTTCCTTTCCTTCCTTCCTTCTTTCCTCTCTCTCTCTCTCCCTCCCTCCTTTCTTCCTTCCTTCTTTCTTCATTTTTACCTAAAAGAATGTTATGTTATATTCACCTAACTAGGTTGTTTGTCTACATGGTAAAACATACCTTGCTTATAAACATCTAGCAATCAAACAAGGTCAAAAATACGAAGTTGACCTTAAATAGTAACTCTAACAGTGTCCATTAGGAATCCCACAATATTTTTCTATAATCCAAATTTTATTTCCAGTTTTGATCCTTATTGGTGGTTGTTCAAGCAACATTGACATATTATTAGAAATGTCTTTATTTGGGACAATAAAAATATTGTATGACACAACCCTTTCTGTTGAATCTGTAAATATATTTGAACTCATTCTAATCCAGGCACAGGATCTGTGCCTTATGTGGGTCAGATTGTAACTAGGTGATTCTACCACTGAGCTCTGTTTAATAGGTAGGCACCTACTACATTAAGCTCTGGCTACAGTTTTCCTCTATGAGTGAGTTGGAAACATTTTATGTCATTAATTAATATAGTGTGGGCTCTGATGGACTAAAAGAGAGATGTTTTGGGGGCAACACCAGCCCCCCTGCCCCCAATAACCTATGTCACCTACTCTGTCCTTTCATGGTGCACTTTTCACAGTTAGAGAAAGATATCTGTCTCTTGTAAGCCTTTACTCACTGCCACTAGAGTGTCAGCTTCTATGGTTCTGGGACAGGATTGTAGTCCTCATTTTTCTCTTAACCTAACCAAACCCTTGTGATCAAGATATAGAAGTGGTTAATAAGAAAATTTTATGTTTGTTTTAAAAACGGTGATAGCCAGCACATGGCAGATGTGGTTTGTTGATTTGAATTTACTTCTGTGCGTCTGCATTAAAATGTGCTGATCACTACATCAAAAAGTAATGATGTATTGTATGGTGACTAACATAACATAATAAAATAAATAAATAAATAAATAAATAAATAAATAAATAAATAAATAAA
>NW_023270515.1:1646952-1695621 GCF_011800145.1 Mirounga leonina
AAATAAATAAATAAATAAATAAATAAATAAATAAATAAATAAATAAATAAATAAAACGTGCTGTTAGGAAGCATGTGGAATTGGATGCCCGGTCTTTTGCATTCTCACTGCCTTCTTGTCCGACTCTGGGTTTGGAAGGCTTTGCGAAGTGCATACAAAATGCAAGACAGCAGACTCTCCTGAACTTCAGCAATTTGCTTCCCTGGAATTCTTTGCTCCCCAGCATCTTGCATAAACAAACACTCTTTTCCACAGTATTTGTTTTCTTCCTGCTGAAACCTTTGTGTGGGCTCTGTCTTTCCTCGGGCACAAAGAAAACAAAACCATTTCTGGGGAAGGAAAGGTTGTGCTCTCTGATGTGATGTATTGCTTTCTTTACCAAAAGCCTTTATGAAATACTGGTGTCTAGGAGTAGAGAGGTCCACAATAACAATGCCAGTCCCAGGATATTTTCTGGCAGGAGCCCTTGCAAAACAATCCCTGAATGATAAGACATTGTTAAGAAAAACAGTAAAGGTGCATGGGCCCACCATCAGTACAGCCCAATATGTTGGTAAGAGTTAGAGGCATCTTCAGAATCTTTAGAGACTGGGGTGCTTAGATTATGAGTAGAATAGGGCAAATTAAACAACAGCTGGGAAGGAAGGAGTAATTCAATAGAACTGGGGGGAAAGGAATGGTGAATTTGGCAGAGGGTGGTAGAATACCAGGAAGGAGTACCTTCATGTTTAATGCATTTGCTGCCAAACCCTTGTGATCAAATGGAAATGATTAAGAAAAAAAATTCACTGTTGGTTTTAGAAGATGTTACATGAACAATTCATAACCTTTGAAATGCAGCTAGCTAGATCTGGCCATCTAAATGCAACAAGGACAGATCCTTGCTGGTCTGTCAGTTATTGGCTCCTCAATAATATTGTCTGTAAAGTCCAGAATATGGGATTCTGTTGTCTGTGAAAGGGTTAGAAAAACAGCCTTTTGGTATCTTAGTGATGAGCACTTGTGAATGTAATCCAACACAGTTCACCTTATACTGGATTTCTCTACATATTAAGCAATATGTTGCTCTTATGTAGTTCTTAGATGGTGTCCCTTTCTCTCCCGGTTGGGATTAATTGCTTCTTCTTTTGAGCATATGTAGGATTTATTTCAAGCCCTATTTTAATATTCATGACATTTTTGTTCTTTTCCTGGTAGATGCTCATGTGTCTGCCTCCCACACTAAACCCAAAGTTCAGAAGGCTCTTTCTCTTCATCTTGATACATCAAGCACCAAGCATGGTGCTTAGGATATATAGGATTTACTAAGGTAAGTCTGCAAAATTAAATAAGTGGTTAACAGAATTTAGCAAGCATATTTCAATGAGACCGGTGGCTCATCTGAATGATGGGGCTGTGGGAGATTTAAATGGAAGGGCTATTAACATGTACAGATGGAGCATGATGTACTTCAAATATTTTAATTTTACAGTTAAGTGGAAGCAAATTGATAGGAAGCTGTGTTAGGGCCACATAAAGAGAAATCCTTCGCATAAGCACAGACAAGAGAAAGTATCACCATGTTCTGCTGCTCTCATCAGGTGATAGCCAACTGAAGTGTTTGCAGAAGATGTCGATGTTTTCCATTGGTATCAGCGATGTCTGGGGATGTCACAGATAGGTCTTGGGGACTGGGCTTCCAGACTTGTTCCTCAGGATGTAACTCTGAGGAATATGCAGGATGCTGCCTGACATTACTCCGCACTGGACTGATGAAATGCGAACATCGTGTCCATGCATTTTATCAAAAAACGGGCTTCGTTAAATACTCTGACAGATGAAAAGCAAAGGACTCGGAACCACTCTTCCTGCATGGGGTTTCATGTTGGAAAAAGCTCATTTTCCTCACACTGCAGAGCAAGGGCAAGGAAGGGCTCTTGGCCAGAAGCTAGAAATAGCTTCGTCACCGGGACCTCACGGAGCTAGACATAATAATAACGGTGCTTGCTCACAATGGCTCTCGTCTGGATGAGGCTCTTGTCTTCCATGGTTTTTTTGTTGTCTGAGTGAAACTCTTACACTGAGCTTTAGCTCACATTTCTAATTTGGGAAAGTGTGTGTTTTCTGCCTCACAGTGCTTTACCATAAGCCCTCAATTTCCACTTCCTGGCAATAAAATAGTTCTCATTGCCACAGCAAATGTGATAGGTCTTTTTAAAGGACGCCATAATTGATGGCCTTGCTGCGATGGCTGAGAATTAAAGTGAGCAGAGTTGAAAGACCCATGAGAAAATAATTGTCTTTGCTGATTTCTAGGATTTAGGAGACCAGTGTGAGGTTGACCCTCCCTCAGTGTCTGATTGTGTTGGGTAGTAACATCCGCGCGACTCTTCCCCTAAGGATCTGCGGCCCTGCTGAAGGCGCGTCACAGAGTCTGGCAGTTGGGGAACCTGACCTAGAGAATAAAAGCCCTTCTCCTGGGGGGCAGCGCCCACCAGGCCGGCTGTCCAGAGAAAGTGGTGCGAGCAGGTGACTGCGGGGCCGCCACTCACCTCTCAGCCTCTTCAGCCTCTGCTCCCGCCTCCTCCTCCGCACCACCAGCAGGAGCACAAACAGCAGCAAGACCCCCACCAGGATGCAGGAGATGGTCACGAGCATCTTGAGCCCCTCGTTGGTCGTCAGGCCTTCTTCGCTTTGGACAACTGACTTAATGAGTGGAGGGATTGTACCTGAAAGCAGGGCCATGGTGTTAGATGACTATTAATGAAGACAGCATGGCGGAGGGTTTAGGGATGATGGTTACAAGAGGTGCACTGTGTGATCCAAGGGTGTCCAGGAAGATGAGAAATGAAAGGAGTTCTTTACCTAGGTCCTGGCTCATTGATTTACTTTCTCATGCCCCTCCTCTGCCCAACTTGCAACTTACTTGACAAAACATCAAATCAGGATTTGCACAAAGGCTGAATCAGCCCATTTCTTTGAAAGGGACTTCATTTTGCAATGTACTGCTAGGTGCAGGCACTTGAAAGCACAATGTCCAGGCTAGGTGCTTAAAAAAGCCACATGTATTTCGCTGGAATTGTCCCCCATAGTACAACTGCTTGAAAACCTGCACATCAGAGGAGGAACAATAGGTCTGGCCAGTGGACAGGAGTCTGCAGGGAGACTGGACCAGATATACTGGCTTAAAGAAGCTTAGCGTCCCTTTTGGTCTGGTGATTCACCTGCTTTTTATCTACTTTAGAAACTCTCGTTTTAGGGTGTAAGAGCTGCAGACAACTTTTCAAAGAGGAAGCATCTAGGTCTCCAAAGCAAGCTCCTTAGTGATCAGACATTATTATACAGCGTTAGGAAATTCAGATTATTTAGAATTATAAGGAAACACCTAATTAGACTGAACTCTGAGCTACTTGAAGCTGCTTTCTAGGCAGAGGCTAGAATATAACAGGCGCAGAGATTCAAACATACATCTGCATTTTACGGGGCATGCATTTTGGCACCTTCCGTTACACAAGATGCTCCATCCCACTGTATTTTCCATGTAAAACAAGGGCCAGGAAGTCAACTGTTTAGGAAAAATAATGCAAAAATAATGCAATTTCCTCCTGAGCAAAAATGGTCTTTATACTGCACTTAGTAAGTAGAGCAGGGATAATTGAATCCCAGTCCCCTATGTTAGCAGCCCAGGTCAAGAAAAGTGTTCTTCCAAATGTGCCGTTATTTTTAGCTGGAAACCCACGTCTGCAGATGCTCAGAACCCACGTAAGGGGATGCAGGTGAAGCTGGTCTGCAAAACTAAGGCAGCAGAGGCACACGGGCAAACGTCTGGCTAAGGAAATGGCAGAAGAAAGAGTCAAATACAGACATGGAAGAATCGGAGATTTGACTGGCATACGCGTGAGGCTAACTGTCAATGTTTGTTTCTCCCCAAATGAAAGGGAAATCTTCAGTCAGATCTGACGAGAGAGATATTAAAGCTATATATCCCTGAGATCGGTTCAGAGAAATCCATGATCCTCTTCAAGGAAAGTATAAATACGTAATTTTATTTCCTAGTGTAATAAAGTTATTTCAGACTTCAGGAATTTAAATGTAGCTCACAGAACTTTTGCATGATTATAATCTAAGATCCTGGATAAAATGAGAGCATCATTTTTTAAGAAGACAAGCATTTAAATTCCGCAGAGTGCTCTCCAAGTTTGAACCACAGTTTCAAATTCTGCTTGCGAGTGGTTTCTAATTAAAAGATTAGCAAGACCATATCACCACTGTGCACATTGAAGCCCACGCTCTGGCATCTACATTATACAGAAACTTCGTGACAGCATGTGATTATCGTAAGTCAATTCACGTAAGCCAATAAGCTAAAGTAAGAAATATGCTTACTGCCCAAATGTGTACCTGCTGGCAGAGGACTTTGGGGAACTCTTAAATGCAAGGTAAAGTGTTTGGTAGGTCAAAGTCCTTTATTCTGTAAGATTAAAGAATTAAACCCTGTTGGAGGAGAAAGCCAGTAGGAAGGGCTACTCTGCCTGTGGGTGGTGGTTTGGGATGGGACACCCTTGAACGACGTCACTTGTAACTGAGGGCTAGAAAGTTAGTCTGCTCAGATTCAGACTTTCTGGGCTAGGCCATCCAACACTGTGGTCTGACCTGGTCAGTGGTGTTGGCCAGAAAGCTTGGAGGGGTGGGGGGGGGGGGGGGGGGGGGGGGGGGGAGGAGCTCCCAACCTCCTGATGAACTGCGGCAGGTCTTACCTTGTGACTGAGCACCTAACTCAATCACTGCTTTTCCCTGAGTGAAAGTCACTGCAAAGCTGCAGAGATCAACACCAACATGCTGCTATTTAAGACTTTCTGAAGTTCCCTAACCTCATAACAATCAATGACCCACTATCTTTCAGCTTCACTGGGTTGGGCGTTTGTTCAGATATCAATCAACGGCCTTTGATACTAGTTGTAGGAAAAAAAGTATAAAAATTTCTATTGTTTATTTTTGGCTGACTAAACATCACAAGATACCTCTCCCGGTTTTCAGAAAATCCAAGCAAATTGCACGTGTGTGGAGGGGAGGGGCGGGGTGGGGCGCACACTAACATCCTGTGCTATATTATATTACTTTCGCCGGCACCTGCATTTCTGCTCAGGGACTACCAGAAGCTCCTGTACCATGAAGACTGTTTCTGCACATGCAGTCTAAGGGCTAAATGAGAGCAGAGACGGAGTTACGTGGGTTGGGATGGGGTGGGGAATGGGTGGGGAGACAACAAAAGCAGGGTTAGCACCCAGTCATTGACGAATGCACAGAACCACGTGTTTGGCAAGGGAAGGTAAAGAGTCCTTCAGCCCCAAGAGAAGTCACTCCTGCACCATGATTCCCTAAGCAGATTCCCAGTGGCCCTCGGTCCCTTGTTTCTGGAGCAGAGCCATGGTCCCGTGAACACAGCGAACTAGGGAGCCCCACCGGGAGCCAGCTGAGTGACCCCGAAGCCTAAGGGGTCTGAGGGCACTGGTCGCTCTGTGCCCAGGATGAATGTTGGGAGGGAAAGGGGCAGTAAGCACATGCACGCGTGGGAGGGCCACAGAGCCAGCCAGCTTACTGCCATCATAGTTGAGCGTGGCGAAGTTGGCCTGCTTCTCTGCGCAGCCGCCACTGTTGCACGCCCTCATCTGCAGCTCGTACCACGTGGCCTCTTGCAGGTCGTAGAGGATGTAGGACTTGGAGAGAGAGGTCCGCTGAGCTGTGGTCCAGACCGTGGTCCCAAAGGGTCTGTACTCCAGAGTGAAGGAGGTGATAGGACAGCCGCCGTCGTTCCAGCCGATGAGGTTCAGCCTCACGCGCGTGGTGTTGATGCTGGCGAAGAGCTCTTGCTCTTTCGAGAACTGGGGCTCTGTGGGAGAATGCACAGTGGGGACCAGCTCATGGGGTACGTGAATGCCGGCCATCAGCACGGTCATGCATTAGCCCTTGGCTGCCTTCCCCACCTGCGCGAGGAGCTCGGCCCAAGTCTGGGTCATAGGCCAGCCCCAATGTGTCCACTATTGTAGGGACCTATGGACCAATGGGCTGTCTCCAACCACAGTGACCTGAGTATGAGAGGGAGAATTGGGTGGGTAGAGGTTACTGCTGTGTATGTCAGAGCTCCTAAGAACAGTGCTATTTCCATGTATGTGTTTCCTTGAGTGGTTGTGAAGGAACCCATACCGTGTGCTGAGCTGACCCGTTTCCACTCTCGTGTGGATGGACCTGACTCAAGAGAAGTCTAGTTGGATTTCGGAAGTACCAACAGGTGTCTCTTACGATCCAAGCACTTCTTACTGGAACCCAGGGACCTGATGGATACACTTCTGCATAAATCAATCCCTCATCCTCTGAACCCTTGCTGCATCTTAGCCAAAACTCAGGTGGCAGATCCAAGTTAGCACCTTTGCCTTCCCATTTCTCGCTCTTTTGCTATCCAGTGTGGCCCTGTGCACCAGATGAGGGTCAGATACGAGGGGAAGCTCCAAAGACCCTCTCTTCACCGCCTCATCTACACTTCTGTGCCACTGCACCCCTCCCCTTACTGGTGGCCCCAGACTGCAATTTCACCGCTGAGTGCCATTTCTGCCCACCAGGGGTTCCTCTGCTCAAAGGTTCATGTTTCAGATTAAAAAACCAATTCACATTAAAGGTCAACAGTCTACCCCAATCATTTCCCACCTGAAAAGTGGGGCCTTGGAGGCAATGGGAAAGTTATGGATAGAGGGGCATGGGGTGAGGGAGGGGGAAGGTCACACTAGAAGGTGAGAGGGTAAATGACATATGTCATGGCGACCCAGCCAGGACACGTTATGTTGGCACTGAAGCCCTTGGTTTGCAAAGGACGCTCTTCTTTTTCACTGCAAATGAGATAAGGAAGTAAGAGAACCAGGATATTCTGTGAAGACCAGCCATCTCTCTCATTACACTGCAACATGCCCAAACCCGTTTTGGGAATAACAGAGTTCAAACTCACAGACAAGCGTGCAAATATATGACGCATCATCTGTGACTGCAGTCCCCCATCCAATCTGGAAAGCAGAGGAAATGCAGACAGCAGAAGGCATAGATACCTTTCCCCAACGTTTTCGCTTCTATGATCTCACTGATACGTCCCGGTCCCACTCCATTTTGGGCAGTAAGAGTGAACTTGTACCAAGTACCACACTTCAGATTTTCCAGGCGGTAAGAACGTTCACTTGGGCTGATTGGAAAACTTCCCCACTGTTCACTGTTATCCTCGGAGTACTGCAATATGTATCCTACAGAACACAAGAAATATTCAAAAGAGCCTTATTTCCTTTCTATTAGGGTTGATGTTGGCATTTTGTATGGGATAAGAATTCTCCTCGTTCATGCATCTTTGGAAGAGAACATCTGAAGTCTTCCTGATGCCAGGAAATTGAACCCAGGCTGGGAGGAGTGCTGTGATGATGTTCTCATTAGTATTTAGGCCACGCCAGACATTACTACGGTGTATCATTAATTGGTGTGGTGAAATAAAACCACTTTCTCCCCATTTCCTTTTAAAAGGTGTAGCAGGTAGCAGAGGATGGACACTAAGTCTCTAGAAATTTGCCCTCAGGGCATATGTGCCTGAATCCTTGGGTATCAACATGGTCTGAGCTGAATTATTATTATTATTATTTTTTTAAGATTTTATTTATTTGCGAGAGAGACAATGAGAGACAGAGAGCATGAGAGGGAGGAGGGTCAGAGGGAGAAGCAGACTCCCTGCTGAGCAGGGAGCCCGATGTGGGACTCGATCCCAGGACTCCAGGATCATGACCTGAGCCGAAGGCAGTTCGCTTAACCAACTGAGCTGAATTATTTTTAAGAGAACCGAAGCTCTGGAAAAGGGATATGTTCTCAAGGGGGTAGGAATCTCCTCAACCATACCCTACCCAGTCCACGATCACTAAGGAAACAGCTCTAAATCCTGTAGCCATCCCAACATTTCAATGTTCACCTGGCTTGTCCTTAGTCTGAAAAATTCCTCCAAAAATTCATTTCTGTACATGACCACAATCATCTGTACTTCCATGACCACGAACATCAACTCTCCTTCTCTTGAGTGCTCACCAGGTGCCAAGCACTGTCCTCAGCCTGCTATGTTCATTACCTCATATAATTCTAGAACACAGTGATTATTATCTCCACAGTGCAGAGCAAGACACTGAGGTCCAGAGAGGAGAGGTGACCATTCGAGGGTCCTGTAAGTCAGTAAGATTCAAACCCCAACTTCAGAATCTGAAGCCAGATCTCCTGGCCCTTGTGATCACTAAGATATTCCTCCTTGTTATGGCCACCATCCCTGTTACCCCAGCCATTTCCTGGGCCAGTGAGGGGGTGGGGTGGGCAAACAGGTCCTGTTTTCTCTATCCCTGTCTCCTCCACATTCACACCCAGGCAACCCAGGACCAGTCTGCCTGGTGCATGTTGTCCTCACGCTGGTGGACTGCTATCTTCCCTCCAGCCCACGGGGCTCCATTTTTAACACAGGCAAAGCACTTCTCAACTCCACACTACAGAGGCTCCTAGGCCCACACTGGAAGCATCAAGTGTTTTGCAGACCTCTCACATGGAGGTCACCTGTCCTTGATTCTTCTGTGGTCAGGATCCCCATCTTCCCTACTCTTTGCTCCTTTCCTCCCCTCTAGCCCTCTGCTGCCTTGGGGTCCACCTCCTTTCTGAGCCTCATTTTCTCTTTCAGTATCCTTGATCTGCACCCCTCAAAGCTCCTGCATTATCTGACAGCTGGGTGAGGGATCTGGGTACCCCATGCTCCCACTGTCATTACCTGGCTTCCACTCCAACTCTGCCTAAACCACCTCCCTGCTGCCCTGAACATCATGGGGAGAACACTTTCCTTTTAATGTCCTCCACCTGAATCGCATCTGGGAAGCTCTTGTAACCCTTGGCAACAGGAGCCCCCATGCCAATGGCTTTGGCTACCACTGCATTTCAGGGACCCCCAGTTGCCTTTGCTTGGAAGCTCTTCATTACCAAAATTGGCTTCACTTTCAAGACCTTCTGCTCTGACAATTCCTGTACCACCTCTCCCAGGCTCTCACACTTACAGAACCCAAACTCTACTTCATTTGAGCCTTGAGTCCTAGAGTCCCTTGAACTCTTCCCTCGATGCTCCATTTTTTTTTTTTCATAACAATGTTCTCTAACCAGCCTAGAACCTTCTGTAGACCATTTCCACCAGGAGCCTGTTTGCACTCACTCCTCTGACTCTGGCCGCTCTTGTTCTGCCAGTCAGCAGCTCTGATAAACGGTGACCCAGTCTTCCTTCTAGGTGTCTGGCACCACTTGACAAGGCCATGAGACTGTGAAATTGTGACCACCACAATTTGGGATATTTATATGCAGATAGGGCCTCACTCCCTCTTGGCAATGACTTTGTTGGTCTATTAATGACTCCCTGTGCATTTCACATGGTAGCTGTTACAAATCTTCCCCACACTCTTCAAACGTACAAACACAACCTTATCTCAATCAGCTTACTATTAAAAAAAAAAAAAATCTAACTTTTTTCTTTTCCAAAAAAAAAAGGAAGATCCTCCCTTTCTCTCAGTGGAGTGCTGATAAATGTTTAACAACTGGCTGTTCAAAAATATAATAAAGCCCTGACCAGTAGCATTTCTGATTTCTGGGGTGTGTAACGATTCTCTGCCTGGGTGCAATCACTGGGTATAAGGCGGGGAAGAGATAGGACAGCTGGCTCTCATCACCTGGAAGGAGCTGGCTCCGGGACAGTGCTGGCTTCACTCTGAAATGACCCCCTATTTCCAGTTGTCTGCTCACCCTCCTCACTCAGAAGAAGGGGTGTCCTCTGTCTTTGGAAGTCCCCTTCTATGTGCTCTAGACCTCTAGGTTCTCTTCCTTTCTTGTGGCCACAGCTTGCTCAGAATGATGTTTTCCCAACTATATGCAGGCTACAATTATCACACTATATCATTCCTCAGGACAGACTTCCTTTATTCTTTTCCGCTATGGACTCAATGCAAAAGCTTTGTGCAGATAGATCATTTCCTACCTAAACTCTAGGTTCTCCATCTTTTTGTGCTTTATAAATTGGAACAATAACTGTTTTATTACTAGTTAAATTAAATTGGTAATTACTAATTACTTTAATGAATGATTGAGTACAGGAGTGAATGAATGATGGAGTGTTGACAACATGGGGAAGAAACAGTATGCAGAATCTTGGGGGAGAGATTACCAAATTCTTTCTTTTCTGCCTTCATTAATCTTTCACTCAGATTGGAGGCATAATGGTAATTTTGTGAATGGGATGCCTTGGATGAATGATGGGTTTCAGTCAATACCATAAAAATAGATGTGTGGCTTGCTGTTTAGGTGGTGGGAGAATTAATTATAACTAACACATAACAATTACTTGATGGAGATGTGTCACTTATCAGCCTGGGGGTAGTGACAGTCAACTACTGTGGGCAAACTATTGCTCTTACCTCTGATGGAACTGCCCCCATTGTCCCCAGGGAGCCACGAGAGTGTAATGGAAGAAGATGTCGTTTTGGACACTGTAAGCCGAGGCTGATCAGGTGGAACTAGACAGGAAACAGTTTTTAGAAAACAAGAATTAGTTTTTCACACCTTTAATCTGCTTGAACAGCCATTTACCAAATCATTTTTAACAGCCATTTATTAAATAAGTGTTTTAGGTTGCCAAAATATGCAATTCACTTCTGTCAAAATGTCTATTTAGTTGATGTCCTTGGTTAAAGAGATAGAGCAGAGTGAATCTATTATTTAACAAAAATTCAACCACATTTCTACTTGGGTTTATATCTAACTCATTTCCTCACTGATTCCTTGAATTTCTGTGTCGCTCATCACTGATTGAAATCTTCTTTAAACTTACTAAAGATGCTCACAGTACTCTGAATTTCAGCCATGATCCAAGTGAGAAAGATAAATTGCATCCACGTAGCTGTTCTGTTCCCAGGGATGCGACAGGGGAGGGAAGAGTGGAGGAGGGGAGATTGGGTGAGGGAAGAGTAGGGGAGGGAGAAAGGGTAGGGGAGAGTGGCTAGTGGGAAAAAGAATTGCAAAAGTTTCCACTTTTTTAGCTACTCCCCCAAGATGCAACACACACACACACAAACACGCACACACACACGCGCTCTGTTCTGGAAATCAAAGGTGTGCCACTGAGTGGCTGTGTACAAGAACTTGCACATTCATACAAGGTTTGAAGAACACAGACTTCCAACCAATGGGCCTCAGTATTATTTTGGATCAGCACCAAGGACAGAAACATTGAAGAAATTCAAAATCAGGTTATCCAAATTGTATAGAAACTTCCCATAAAATGTCCATCTCTTTTCCTCTGAGAGAGGCCCATATATATTAACCCAAAGGCGTGAAAACCTGACCCGTCTCTTTAGAGTCACAATATCATGTCCATCTTCTGAAACACCATGGGATTCTATAGACTCCAATTTACTTGAAATTTCAGACCAATTTTGCATTATTTTTTTTAAATATGATTGTTCTCCTCCTCTTCCCTCCCACTGAGGACAATATTGATTTTATTTTTACTTGCTGTGATTTATTAATGTGACAACACTTAAGTCCCAAGAAGCATACCCTTTGGTTTTTCTACTAATAAAATATCACAGTGCACCCAAACCTGAACCCAGTCAGTGGCCATTTGGGATTTTACACATGATTTTAATTTAACTATCTTGAATTTGTCATGTACATTTTGTGCTTGATATCAAGAAAAACCATATATGCTGTATTAAAAACCCAACTAAATACTATAGCAATACACTTAAGAGTTTCAGTTCATGACCTTTTAATGTACATTGCATATAAAAATTTAATTAGTAGATGAAAGAACTCAATTCAGACTTATTTTTTGTCTGTGTTTTTTGGGTTCCACTTACACATATGTAGAGTAAACTGTGCAATTAGTGAAAGTTATCAAGGACTTTCTCAGTCTCATTATTCTTGACTAGGTTCTCTCTATGCAAAAATATAAATAGCGTCATCTTTGAGATTATGAGTGTTTTTATTTTCTTTGATTTGCTGCATTACATTTTCCAAAATGAACAAGTGTATTTTTCTGTAATATGAAAATAGCAATTAGCTCTTTAGAAAGGCTGATTTTTAAGTTTGTTCAATTTTACTCTTTGCATATAGGCATACATAGTAAATATGTCATAAAAAGAGTCCTCGAACTTTGTACCTTGTACTTGCAAATTTAAAATAATTTCATCTGATCCCCAGTTGTTATTGGCGATGCAGCTGTAATAGCCGGAATCTTCCGCCTTCACTGTGCGGATAATGAAGCTCCCGTTGCTGAAGATGCTCCTCCGCCCATCAATCGTTACTAGGCTGGGTGTCCCGTTACTACCTCACAGGAAAAAAAGGGCACAGATTAAAGAAATTACAATCCAAATTAGCTGAGGCTGCGGAAAAGCATAAAGACTCTCTCTGAGGTCAACAACACACTTGGAACTAAATTGTGATTACATGACAAAAACAATCAAATAGCTGAATTTCATTCTTTGTAGAGCATGCTATGTGGAGGTTAGATCTGTGACAAGGGCTGGGATTCTGGCTCTCAAATATGTCAATGTATGCCACATCCTGAATGGGCCTCTCCTTCCTCCACCATGTAGACACCAGCCACCTCCTCTTGGGAATTCCTTCTGGGGCAGAAATGCCATTTTGACCCAATCACATAGGGACAACTAAATGTGGCAGTCTCTTGTGGACTTACTTAGATTTACAGTTGTTAATGATTTTGATCCCAAAAAAGTGAACTGTGGTCTCTCAAGGGGGTCATGTGTTGGTCCTAGAACAAAAGAGTTCCCTCCCCATTATAACCTCCACCATGGTGGCAACTGTCCAGCCAGCCCCACGTCAGGCAGAATGGCTCTTGACCCTGGGAGCTTATTTATTTCCTTGGATTAACTGATTTTAAAAGATGAGAAAAGTGGTCCCTGGACCAAGACCATTATTTCAATAGTTTGTCTTTTAAGTGCTTTTGTTTAAAATAGGCACTCTTCTGAATCCATTTTATATCAAATTTCCATGCTCATTAGTGAATTGTCAGCTCTTTATTTATATCCTAATTTTGTCTTCTGAACATAGAGAAAGCACTTAGAAAAGGTACAGGATAGAATACATCTCACCCACTTTCTGCCTCCTATCTTGGCTGCTATTATTTTAATAATTACTTCTGAGTATGGAAAACCAGATTTTATATTAACTAAGTCCTAATGCATTCTGTCTCTTAAAGTCATTTCTCAGAGCATTTGAAGTAGGGTTAGTTGGACTATTATCTTATAAGGAGAAAGACAGGTGCCAGGTCTCCTATGATGTTGGGCATGATCATCTCAGTTATACAGGAAATTTATATGAAAAAGTACAGAGATTATTGGATTGGTTAGGCTATTTTCCTTGCAAGCATTCTGTTATGAATTTAAAGGCTCTGAATTTATGGAAGATAGACGCAACACACCAGACCCTTTTAGCACTAAAGCCAAGATTCCACCCCCACCCCACCTCCTCTCCCATCTCAGAAGAGTTGGTGTTTCCCGGTATTTTCATGAGTGGCAATGCATACAGCATTAGACCACCAGACCCAACCTGGTATGTCTGTGTAATCTCTTACAGTTTCACTAAAGGCATACATTAGGTTACTGGTTACCTGTCTTTCATCCATTTTACTGCAGGAGAAGGGTCCCCAACAGCTTTACAAGGCAAGGCGATGTCCTTCATCCATGGAGTAGTCACTGTGCCACTGAAGGTCAGGATTCGTGCTGGAGCTGGAGCACCAAACACAGCAGAAGACCAATCACGCCACAGCCTCATTGACATAAAAGCCAAAATGACCTTCCCCCATATAGTGACACCCCCCCAAAAGGGTGAATGCTGCACAGCTGATTAATGGTACGCCTGCCAACACTATTGTCTGGTATCAGGATATGTATAAGGGATTTTTTGGTGCCAAATTGTGGAAAGAGCCGAGATGCCCTTCAACAGATGAATGGATAAAGAAGATGTGGTCCATATCTACAATGGAATATTACTCAGCCATCAGAAAGGATGAACACCCAACATTTACATCAACATGGATGGGACTGCAGGAGATTATGCTAAGTGAAATAAGTCAAGCAGAGAAAGACAATTATCATATGGTTTTACTTATTTGTGGAACATAAGGAATAGCATGGAGGACATTAGAAGGAAGGGAAAAATGAAGGGGGGCGGGAATCAGAAGGAGAGACGGACCGTGAGAGACTATGGACTCTGAGAAACAAACAGGGTTTTAGAGGGGGGGGAGGGGGGATTGATTAGCCCGGTGATGGGTATTAAGGAGGGCACGTACTGCATGGAGCACTGGGGGTTATATGAAAACAATGGATCGTGGATCACTACATCAAAAACTAATAATGTATTGTATGGTGACTAACATAACATAATAAAATAAAATTAAAAAAAAACATACAAATAGCTGAAAATCCCTATGGTAGCATTTCCCCCCTCTATTGACTAAACATGAGGAGCCCAAATTAAATATCTGGGTCTTCATAAACCCAGCAGCCCCAAGCTGTGTTTTCTATGAGCCCAATTATTTGTCACAGCCCTTTATTAAACAATTTATCTCAACACCAAAAGCTGCACGTTAAAATACACTTTTAATATCTGAGAGAAAAGACAATACAAGGCATAAAGTGCTAAAAGGAGGAGTAACACGGAACAACTATTTATCAATTTTGTGGTACGTTCCTGACTTTATTGTGTCATCTTGATCTTCAGCACAAACATTAAGGAAGACGAATGCTTTCTGAGCAGCTTCTCTTGAAGAACAACTGTTTGCTTGGGACCGTAATTCAGATGCTCCAACAGGAACATTGGCCAGAGGCATCTGGCACCAGGACAGTCCTGAAGTAGCAGGAGTAGAGAGGAAAAAGCCCAAGTGGACCTACATGATCAGGGGCCTCCTTGAAGACTAAGGAGCCCAGCACTGACAGTTCTTAGTGTTACCTTCTTGAGGGAGACACAGAAGCTGACACCAAGACTCCAGTCTTCCAGAGGCAAAACAACGTGCCCCACCTTAGCCATACACTGGGATACTGTCTTCTAGGACGCTCCCTCTGGAAGCTCAACCAGGCCAGATGCAAAGTCATGGAGACCACATATGAAAGGTGGCCCCAATGTGATTCTGGACCCATAAGGATGGGACCAAAGTTGGGACCCTGAATCATCTGGGGCTTGAGGTTTTGGACTGGCCAATGGGCATGGGAGCAGACTCCCCAGGAGAGTGCTGGAATTTCATGAAAGATGGAGCCAAGTCATTACAGAGGCATCCTGGCCTAGAACACAAACCTTGGTCATTAAGGTCTACCATACAACTCCTATTTTCATTGTTCTGAGTGTTGTGGGCCAGAGCTGAGACAGAGATGAAATGCCATTGGGTTCAGAAGCTGGGCCCATTTTGTGCAGCAAGAATTACAGCAAGCTCTTCCATCTTGGGGCAGGGTCTTCAGAGATGGTTCATGGATGGCAAAGACCACTTTTTCAGTAACTGACCGTTTTGATTTCTCATCATAACAAAAATATCCTGGTCAGGGAGCATTGGATTTCTGGCATTGGTGGTTTGGCATCTTCCATTTCAAACACTTCAGACCATCCTTTTATATGATGAGGAATGCTTTTGCAGCAAAACTGGGATGATTAGGAAACCCAGCTAAAGTTAAGGGCTTTCAAGCTTTTTAACATCTCCCTCCCTACCATAAGAAACACATAACACATTGAATCCCAGAAGCTACACACATGGTGGGTTGTGCGTGAGTGAAGACAAAGTGACTCAAATTAATAATTACCGTGTTTCATTTTTTTCAAGTCAGTCCAGACTATTTGACTCTATTCCATTTTAGTACTTTAATATGCTGGCTATAACCCTTAAAACCAATTCCAGGACTTATGAATAATTTCCCATCTGCATTTTGAGAAATATAGGCCAGAACCACTTCATCTTGAAGCCCAACACACCCAGTTTATAGAATTAATGCCCATTTGTGGCACGGGAATTTAAAGAGTCCTCGTCCGAAATTCCAAGACTAAGCGATAGAACCCAGCAGATCTGGTTTTTAAACAAGAGCAGGCAAGAGAATCATCTAGAATCTCTGTTAGAAATGCAGATTCCTAGGCTGGCCTGTGACTCAGTGAATCTTTGGTGGATTCAGGGAGTCTGTCTATATATATATATTCTTATGTTAATCCCCATACATTACATCATTAGTTTTAGATGAAGTGTTCCATGATTCATTGTTTGTGCATAACACCCAGTGCTCCATGCAGAATGTGCCCTCCTCAATACCCACCACCAGGCTAACCCATCCTCCCACCCCCCTCCCCTCTAGAACCCTCAGTTTGTTTTTCAGAGTCCATCGTCTCTCATGGTTCGTCTACCCCTCCGATTTCCCCTGCTTCATTCTTCCCCTCCCGCTACCTTCTTCTTCTTCTTCTTTTTTTTTTTTCTTAACATATATTGCATTATTTGTTTCAGAGGTACAGATCTGAGATTCAACAGTCTTGCACAATTCACAGCGCTTACCAGAGCACATACCCTCCCCAGTGTCTATCACCCAGTCACCCTATCCCTCCCACCCCACGCCCCACTCCAGCAACCCTCAGTTTGTTTCCTGAGATTAAGAATTCCTCATATCAATGAGATCATATGATACATGTCTTTCTCTGACTGACTTATTTCACTCAACATAATACCCTCCAGTTCCATCCACGTTGTTGCAAATGGCAAGATCTCATTCCTTTTGATGGCTGCATAATATTCCATTGTATATATATACCACATCTTCTTTATCCATTCATCTGTTGATGGACATCTTGGCTCTTTTCACAGTTTGGCTATTGTGGACATTGCTGCTATAAACATCGGGGTGCACATACCCCTTCGGATCCCTACTTTGAATCTTTGGGGTAAATACCCAGTAGTGCAATTGCTGGATCATATGGTAGCTCTATTTTCAACTTTTTGAGGAACCTCCATACAGTTTTCCAGAGTGGCTGCACAGGGAGTCTGTCTTTTAACAAGCACCTCAAATGATTCAGAGAAACTGCTGTCCATCTGCAACCTGGACATCCCTTCTGGATCCTGTGCTGCCCTCAGCCCTGTGGTGGTGCTCTCTCGGTCAACCCTGGCCCTGGGCTCCTTCGGGTTGGTGTTCCTCCAGGACTGGGTTCATGACTCCATTCTGCCACTTCATTCACTAAACAGCAGTCTTCTCTGTGACCCTAACTCTGGATTTTGGACTCTGCTACTTGCTGACAGATTTGCCATTGCTGCCTATCTCCCAGCAACTGCAGGATAACTTGCACCTGTCTTCTTGGGCTGCCAGCGGCCTCATCTCTCCAGATTGCACCTTTCAGCCTTCATTGTTTGCCAGTGTCTGGGGCTTCTGGGTAGAGCCTTTCAGCTGGAACATCTACTCCAAGCCTGAGCCCTTCCCTAGCTCAGTCCCTTTCCAGAAAACCCATCTGGATCAACCTAACTCTGGGTGAACACCACTTGAGCACGAGAAGCTGAACATTTCTGGAGAAATCCATACAATGGAGAATTTAGGACCCACCATAGATTTACAATCACCGACCTCGACGGGACTGTCCGCTTTCCCTGCCAGTCTTACTGTTTTGTTAGGAAGTTCCTTCCCACTTCTCTGCAGTGATGATTTCCAACTGTCCTTCCTCTTCTCAAACTCCTGATCTTTTCTCCGCCAGCCCCCAAATTGCCTAATACTTGGTAGAGGAAATAGAAGACACAGGCTGGGAACTCTGCATTTCCTGTCACCAAACCTCAAAACCCACTTGTGTTTCTTCCTCCAAACTGCAGTCCTGTGGCCCTGCTCTTCCTCCCAGATTATCACCTCCCCCTCTCCACTTGGGTCTTCCATTGTCATGCAAACTGTCTCTGCTGGCTGACATATTAACCCATGGCAAAACCAGAGCCTTTCCTCGCATGAGACCCACCCTCGCTCCAGCTTGTCTTTCCTGTGGCTTCTTCCAGGTGATGTGTGTTTAGAGAACTTTCTGCCAAGTAGATCTGCTTCCTCACCTCCCAGCCACTCGGTCCCCTCATCCGCTCCCATCCCCATGAAGTTGCTCGCAAGAAGGTCCACGAGGTCCCGAGTGGCCAACCCCAGGGCACTTCTAGTCTTGTTTCCCTTGACCTCCCAGCATCTGCTGCCATGGCAGACCACTCCCTCTTTTCCAAAACATCTCTGTTGAATTCTTGGCCTTGCCCTCCTGGTTTTTCTCCTGTCTCTCTGGCCTGACCCTTTCCTCTCTGGCAACCCCTGTGCCTCTACCTCTGCAGAGCAAGCTGACGTTCTGCAGAGCTACTCCTGGGCCTAGAGCTACTCCTGGACCTGACTCTGTCTTCCAAGTAGGTTCTTCCCATCCCAGGTACGGGGGTGTCTGGGTGCTGAACCCTCTCCAAATCTGACTTCTGCCAGATGTCTCTTGGGAAAAAGGACTTTCCCAGCTGCCTGCCTGACACTGAATACACAGAAGTAGAGAGGAGGCAAAGCAATTACTAATCCTGCATCTCATGTTGCTGGTTTCCTTTACCCTGTGGTACAGTCCTTATGCCCATTGATAATCACTGTTTTCTAATGGGAGAGTGTGTGTTGGGGGTGGCTGGATATCATAATTGAAGAGTCCAATAGACAAAAAAAAAATCCATGATTTTATTTTCCTTACCAACAATGTATTTACTTTCTATCTGCAGTTTGTTCAAAATGGGACAGCATTCTCTTTTTCCCCTCACTATTTCATTCTTTATCTTAGCTCTTAGTTATCAAGAGCTCTTCAAGGTAAAATTGGAATCTTGGAATGTTCTCTTACATTCTCTTTTAGGCACCTAGCAGCCTTGTTAGTAATAAATTGCCAATGTGGTGTATTCCAAAATCAGGGGGCATTTCCTGCTGGCCTGGATTTGTGATGTTAGTACATTTACTCATGAAAACTGCTAATTTAGTGGTACCCTAAACACTGGGTGGTAGCAATTATCAGAAGTAGAATAAGAATATTCTGTGCCTGTATGTGCTTTTTAGGACCGGTATAACATCTCAATGTGTAGATTCTATATTCATTTTTAGGAACTTTTATTCTTTGGTGACTCTGACTTCCCACTGTTAATTAAGGTCTTTGTTTATAGTATTCTGTCAATAGAAGAAGAGCTAAATATTTTCTTATATTTATAAACTTCCAAATTCCATATTTTCTCTTTAAGAAGTTTGATGCTTGCTTCTGATGAAAGTAGGACTTCCCTGGTAAGTTGCTATGTAGTGATTTTCACCTACCCAAGGGGTGAGGGCGGGCTCTTTTTCCTTACTTTCCTTAAGACACTTTGAGTGGTAGAACTACTCACCCTTAGCAATGTGTTCACTGCTAGGGGGATTCTTTTCTGATTTGCACAAAAGCCCAGTGCCAGCTAGCAGCAACCTTATTTCTTAAGCTGAAATGTGGAAGCACGTGATGTTCTGATTTTCTGGTGATTTTTAGGGCATTGTAAGCTTTATTTCTGGTAGAGTGAGGATTTAAAAACAGTCCAATGAGAGTGGGAAATTAGGTCTTTACTACAGGGGCTTACCTTTAGCTAATGGCTCCACCATGATGATCTCACTGCTGTTGCCTCTCCCAGCTGAAGTTACGGCTACCACCCACACGCTGTATTGACGGTTCCGACTCAGGTTGGGAATTCTGTAGGAAAATGAGTCAGGAGAGGCTTCAAACTCGCTGATCACCTGTGAGAGGAGACATAAATGTTCCCACATTCAAGGAGGCAAATGGTACACATGGATTTCCTAAAGGCATGGCTATTAACATGTTATCTATCATAAGAAACAAAAGCTACTGCTAATCCTTTTCTAAAAGGCTGGAATATATGGTATCAACATTGACATCTCATATATACATGTAGATAGCTTATATTTCTCTATGCAGCAGCTTTCACAGCTACCAAGGAAATTATTTCAAATTTCAAGCCATTGAAATTATGGGTCTTAGCACAGCTGTTTTCTGCTGAGATAGAGTAACAAAAACAGATTTACCCTCCTACCCAAAACAACCTAAGAACATGTAGAGTATATGAAACCACAATCTCAAAGGCATTGCACATCAAGTAATGAAAGACAGAGCTCTCTGAAATATGGGAAACAAAGGAAGTGAGCTTACGATTGCAGGCTTTATATTTTTGTGAGAGTCTCCAAGCCATGGCACAGACAGGGAGCCTAGGAGGAGCTCAGTGGCTTCCCTGAGTTGAGGATTTACACCTGAGAGACTGGGAAGAAGTTGGAGCTCACAGGACAGAGCTACACGCAGAAAGACCTTTGGGGATTGGAAGAGGGTCCTAAGTGGGTATTCAGTGGAGCAGATTTGTGCAGGCATGGGAGGAAACTGCCAGAAACTAGGGAAAGAACTACCTGAATGGATTGGAGGTCACAGTGCCCAGCATTTACACAGGGCTGCGAATAGTGCCTGTTCTACCAGGTGGATTGGAAGACCTCAAGATTCACTGGGCATTGGATACAGTGCATCAGGGTCTTACCTTGGTGGTGGGGAATAATTAGGCCTAGAATGAACACCACACTGGTATTGCCTAACAAATATTAAAAGCAAAATTCATGTAGATGAAATTGTCATGAAGTAACTTAACTGCATCCCAGACCAAAAGTCAGAATATTTACAGGAGTAAAAATATTCGGTACTCAATAAAGTAAAATTCATAATGTTGTACACCTAATAAAAATTTTTCAATATGAATGACCCAAATATCCATCAATTGGTGAATGGATAAACAAAATGTGTTGAATAATACCAAAGAGTATTATTCAACAATAAAAAGAAATGAAGTACTAATACATGTTAACTTGGATAAATCTTGAAAATATTATACTAAGTGAAAGAATCCAGTCACAAAATATCACATACTTATCATTCCCTTTTTATGAAATTTCCAGAATAGGCAAATCCAGGGAGACAGAAAGTAGATTAGTGGTTGCCAGGGGTAGGGTAGGTTTGGGAAAGAATGGGGAGTGACTGCTATGTTATATGTCGAGGAACAAAAATAAGGATGTCAGCAGACTTCTTGTCAAAAACAATCCAAGTGCTAGTGAGTATTTCCCCAAAATTTGTACACTGAAACCTAATCCCCAAGGTGATGGTATTAGGAGGTGGGGCCTTTGGGAGGTGATTAGGTCATGGGATTAGCACCCTTATAAAAGAGACCCCATAGAGCTCCCTTGCTCCCTTTCACCATGTGAGGACACAATGAGAAATGAGAAATCTGCAAGGCAGACGAGGTCCCTCACCATAACCCCACCATGATGGCACCATGATCTCAGATATCCAGCCCCAGAACTGTGAAAAATAAATCTCTGCTACTTTTGAGCCACCCAATCTATGGTATTTTTGTTATAGCAGTCTGAGCTGACTAAGACACCAAGTAAGAAGACAGTGGAACAACATTTTTAAAGCACTGAAAGAAAAAAAGAGTCAACCTAGAATTCTACACTCAACAAATAAATATTTTAAAACTAAAGAGAAATACTTTTTAAAAATATAAACTTAAAGAATTAATTATCAGTAGACCCACACTATAAGAAATGTTAAAGAAAGTCCTTCAGTCAGAAGGGAAATGATACCGAATAGAGATATAAATGTACACAAAGGAATGTAAAGTACCAGAAATGGTAACTGTAAAGGCATATATGGTTTTTATTACTATTTAAATCTCATAAAGATCATTAATAATCAAAAGATAATGATGTAGTGTGGGGTTTATAACATATAAAGATAAAATGTATTATAACAATTGCACAAATATTGATAAGGGAAAAAACAGAGGCATACTATTATAAGGTCCTTATATGTACAGTGTATAATATCACTAGAAAGTAGAAAGTGATAAATTAAATATATATGCTTTTAATCCTAAATAAATCACTGAAATTACAAAATAAAGAGTAAAATAAAGCTAATGAGCCAGCCAAATAAATAAAATGGAGTTATAAAAAAATATTCAATTAATCCAAAGGAGGCAAAAAAAAAAAGTAGAAAGGAAACAAACAGGACAATACAAAACCAAGTGGCAAGATTGTAGATTTACACTTATATCAATATATCAATAATTATATTAAGGGTAAGTGATCTAAAATCCTAATTAACAGCAGGGATGGTAAGAATGGGTATAAAGGCCATACACAACTATATCCCGCCTACAATAAATTTTTTTCAAATATTTCTCAAATATTTCAAATATTGCCTAATTAACAAAATACTAAATTGTGTTCATGTTCTAGTGTTTTGTGGAAGGTAGAACACATAAGTGATGAAATTGGACATTTAGCTAAGATTTCTAAGTGAAGTATAGAAGTTAACAACTGTGGTTTCTCCTGACTGCTTATGGTAAAATGCAAAAAGAGAGAAATGAATAAGAAGAAATTGTTAAGTAAAGAGGAACCAGAACTTAAAAATTTGGGAAATTCTCAGCCTATCCATTGCAAAAACAGGAGAAAGTGTGTTGCGGATGAGAACGTTAAGGGTGTGGACCAGCAGCCATGTGATAAGGAGATTGGCATGGGTGTGAGCCATGGACTGAATCAGCTAAGGTGCCAGGAACACTGCCAGTTTGCACTGAGATGCGATAGAGTTGAAGAGGGTTGTCCGAGTTCTTCGATTCTACAAGACAGGATGATCGAGCTATTTGAACCCGAACTTGTGCTGTTCTTCAAGAAAAGGGAAGAATGGCTCTGAAGGATATTCGATCATCAGGATCACTGCCTTGGTTTCAACAGGCCAGACAACCTCCACCTAAAGCCTTGAGGGTAGGACCTCCCGGAGCTGAGTTGGGGAGACCCCTGCCTGGCAGAGCCCTGGGGGTTCTACTCTGCCCTGCAGAACTGCAAAATGGATAAAGCCTCTGTAGAGAGCTGCAGTGTGGGCATAGCCCCACTGAGTAGTCAGGGAGACATTGTAATCCCCAGAGGTTTTGAGGGTAGAGCATTGAACCAAAGAGGATTATTCCTGTGCCTTAAGATCCAGTGGGATTTTCCTTGCTAAGTTTTGGACTTACATGGTAGCCCAATCCTTCCTTCTTTCCTATTTCTTCCTTTTGGAATGGGAATATCTACCCTATGTGTGTCCCACCCTTGTATTTTGGAAGCATATAACTTTTGTGGTTTCACAGGTTCACAGCTGGAGAGGATCTTGCCTCTGGATGAATGTACATGGAATCTGACCCCTACCTGATTCAGCTGGTATGTAGATAAGATTTTGAGCTTTAAAGTAGCTGCTGGGATGAGTTAACACTTATGGGGCTATTGGGATGGAATGAATGTATTTTGCACTTGAAAAGGACATGGACTTTGTGGGGCCAGGGGCAGAATGGACTGAATGTCTGTGTCCCTCCAAATCCATATGTTGAAATCCTAACCCCCAATATGATGATACTAGGAAATAATTAGGTCATGAGTATGGAGCCCTCATGAATGGGATTTGTGCCCTTATAAGGGGATGAAGAGACCAGAGGTCTCTCTCTCTCTCTGCCCTGTGAGGATATAATGAAAATCCAGGTAAAAGGCCCACACCAGACACTGGATCTGAGGATGCCTTGATCTTGGACCTCCCGGCCTCCTGAAATATGAGAAATAAAGATCTGTTGTTTAAGCCACCCAATGTGGTATTTTGTTATCAAAGTGGACCCAGGCAAGGAAACTAAGGTACAGAGTAAGTGACTCACTGAGGTCAGAGTGGCAGACGGGTGAGCAGAGGCTCAAGCTCAGTGCCTCTGGGCCAAGTCCATGCTGTCATTACAACCAACCAAACACACAAAAGCTTACTTTGACCCTTGCAAGCTGTTAAGTAGACCTCACGTAGGTCACTAGGCTGCATGAGCTACAGTACCAGCTCTACAATTAATCAGGGGTGCAAATGTTAACTATGCCTTTTCCTTGTCACAGACCCCTTGCTTACTCAATAAAAAATAAAGTCAGAGAATTTCCCATGGTCGAAAATTTGACTACTGTACACGCACTGTCCGATGAATAAAGGGAGACTACAGGGCTCTTGCAAGGTTCCCCAGGGATGAGTGTATGCTTTAGTGTGCATGCATCCTCGTCACCCTACTTGTCCCCCACCTGTCCCCACCTCTCACTCACGCCAGTCTGTGTTTAGAAAATCATAGGAACATCAAATCCCTCTAGAATTTCGGAGAGAATTTGGCTTGCTTCCTAGCCATCTGAGGAGACAATCCCAAGACTGTGTGTATTTGTATTCTGTAATGCTCCAAGGCTATGTTGTTGCCAAATTAATTCTGCAAAGCTTAATGATGTGCAAATTATAACAATCACTCCTATTGAACATTAAGCATCAACAGAGCATTAAAATATATTCAGAAAATAAGGATTTTCTGTGAAGAGTACATAGCTTTTAGTTAAAACTCAATAAGCATCCTGTCTATAAGGGACAACTGGTCCTTGACTACTTCCAAAATAAGCATTTTATTTAATTTTTACCTGCAACCCAAGGTGCAGCTGAAGTCGATGATAAAAAAGTACAACTTCTTATGTAACAATATTTGTTTCACTTTTTATATAGAAGATCAACCAAAAGGCAAAGTAAAAAGGTTTATCAATAGAAACTTCTTCCCAGCTGAGGGTTCTAGAGGGGAGGGGGGTGGCAGGATGGGTTAGGCTGGTGATGGGTATTAAAGAGGGCATGTACTGCATGGAGCACTGGGTGTTATGCACAAACAATGAATCATGGAACACTACATCAAAACCTAATGATGTAATGTATGGTCATTAACATAAAATAATAAAAAAAAATCTTAAAAAAAAGAAAAAAAAACTAATGATGTGTGGTGATTAACATAACATAATTAAAAAAAAAAAAGAAACTTCTTCCCTTTGGAATGAAATTTCTCTATAGAGTGAGAAATAATAGTCAAGCTGTCCAGGGTTCCTGTTCTTTATTCGGGAAATTTAGTTGCACTGGTGTTATTACCCTCTGATGCCACTCTCTTCCCCTGATGGCCGCCATAATTAGGCACCATTTTTCAGCTCTCAGAAGTGTAAGCAGAAGGTTGCCAACCAACCAATTTAAACAATAGAAGAGTTGATTTGTTTTCTTCATAATATATGTAACTGGATATTAAATGTGACTTTTCCTGTTGTCTTAAAATTTTAGCAACTGGCTTAGCAAGTGAGAATAGTCCCAAAGATGCTGGTACCTTCTTTCCTAACAAAAAATGTGAGACCGCCTATGCAGGGCTTCCTGATGGTTTGTCCATCATCCATTTCTGGGCCCGATAAGAGGCTAAGGCAGGAATAACATATTCTTGTGAAGAGCAGTCTGTGTGCATTCCCACCTAGGGGTGCCAGGGGTTTTGAGCTCCAAGCAAACCCCTCAGAGAGCTTGGAGTCTGGAAGAATATAGAGATTGGAGAGTCACACCTGAGGAGGTCAAAGGCTACACAGAGTGGCAAAGGCTAGCCCCGCTCCCAGCAGGAGAGCATGCTGTGCTGGGGCTGGCTGTCACTTCCAGTATGGTGGGTTAAGGATGCTTTCATGTAGGCCCTGCAGAGGAGGGCAAGACTGGATGTCTCCAGAGGTGTGAGATGCCTCCTACAGAGGGCTGTCCTGTGAATCCCATAATCACTTATCCATAGATGGTGCATAATTCAAACATTGTTAAGCTCAAGAGGTGGCAAAAGGTAAGAGAAAAAGAGCTAAATGGGAAAAAAGATCATCAGAAGTTCATGTGGTGTAGGGAAGGAAATCTATTTGTTTAAAGCCTTCCCCTTAATGCTCAGCCAAAAATGCTTGTTCTGAGAAAGAGGGAGGATGACTATTACTTCCTTAGGAAACATTTTCCTCAATAGTTTAGATGAGATATAATAACTGATTACATTTACCTTTCATCAATTGTCTCTGTTGGATACCAGATTTCCCAACACAATGATCTAATCATGTTGGAAATGACTTGCTAATTTCTACGTGCGTCCCATTATGTGTCTCTCCCTCCCAAACTCTGGTCAGTGAGAAGGTATCACTTTAATTTTCAGAATTCTCCTGCTACTTCCACTGCATTGATGCTTCAGAGACTGTGAATAGAAAGGAATGGGGGAGCTTCTCCCTCAAGGGCAGCAAGACAGAAAATTGTAGCCTAAAGAAAAGCATACTCCAAATGTAGTTCCTAGGATTAATGAATCAAAAGTGGCAAAAAGAGAAATTGGTAGGGAGGGGAGAGAGACACTTTTCTCAATATTTAAATATTTAAATCTCTAAATATTTAATTTTCTGCTGGCAGATCTATAACTCTGTTGTTTCATCTTCAAAGTTAAGACAGAGATATTAGCCACTCTAGAAGATTTGATTATGCCTACGATGTGAATTAATCATGAATGGATGGCTATAACTGGGCTGATAAGGGATGGCCAGAGCAATAGGACACCTGGGGACAGCCACGTGAACTCACTGGACTAAAGATCTCTCCTTTTGGTCTTGCAAAGAAAATTTATGTGAGAGCTCTTAGCACAATGCCCATAATGGGAAAAACTCATAAATAGTTGCTGTGTTTGTATTCATAGGCATTTACTGAGTTCAAGTCCAGTGTGTAGACTGTAAGGTAAGTTCCTGCCCCAAGGGAACAAGAAATGATCATAGCTTGGCAAACAGAGGATTAATTAAATAAGGCATAGTAAGATCCTGACAGGTTCCTGCTAAAATCTGAAAAATCATTTCAATTCCCTTTCTAAAATGACTCCAGTCATAGTTGAGGACATGATTAATATTTACAAAATGCCTAGGAAAATAAATAAAAAGTTCATATATTTGATTTAAAAAATATTTATAGCAATTTTCTTTTATAACACTTCAGACATGTTGGCTTCCCGAAAATTGTACCAAGAGCGGAAGTTACAGCTCATGATAGAAACCTTACAATAATACTCAGACCCGACAGCTCACATTCACTTGTTCTGCCTTTCTTACTATTGCTTTAGGTCTGGTGGGTGGAGTCACAGATTTCTGAGGAATTCCACAGTATACTCCTCAAAAGAACGTAGAGGTTACTGGGAGGTTGGTTTTCTTCCTGTGTTTCAGTGTCACCCATGAAAAGCCTGAGAACAGGGTCTACGGGATCTACTTTCACTACAAAATTATTTTTGCCTTGTCGTTTTGGTGCAATCATCTTCCTTTCATGTTTAAGACACTTCACAAGAGTAAATAAGATAGAATTAAACACAATGAATTTCTTTAAATGCTCTTTAGTGATTTCTATAAAACTGGATATTTATCCAATAATTGCTGGATTCATTTCCAAATCCCTCACACTATTTAGCTTGATGGATGACTTGCAAAGCCTTGTAGCCTTCTCTCAGCCCCTCCACTGGGGGCCACATCTGCCCTTGCTTTATACATCATGTAAGGTCTTGATCTTTATTCTCCTTCAATTATGGTCCCGCATGTCCTCACTGCCTCTCCTGTGCTGGATGGGTCTCAGGTTCTCTGAGGGTGGCCTAGCCGCACCTCTCCCTCTACGATTTCCTGGGGATCCTAGATCCCAGCATTGCAGTGTCAGGACCCACCCGCTACTAACTAGAATGGACTGAGGAAACACCTGTTGCATTAAGTTGACTAATGACCTAGAAATTATTTGAATACAATTGAGAATAACTATGTAGAGAATGACTATGGATTCACAGCCTGCTCAGATCAAATTATTCAGCCTATCTCATGGATATAAAAAGAATTCCACTTAAAAAATTTCAATTAACTTTTTAATGAAAAACTAATTCTATCACAGAAGTATGGTGCTTTAAAAAGCTCTAATATCTAATTATTAAAAAAAGAGGCTCGAATGTTCTGATTTTGTGGATAGTATGTTCACAGCAGTGATTTAAAAAACCTCCCCCAGAGCAGAATAAGCAAAATAGGCAGCTCTTTTAATTATTGGACAACGACATTTTGAGGACATATAAAATCTTTCTTTTTAGTGGCAGAGAAATGACCTGGATTATATTAAGAATAAGGAGTTAGCTGGATCAATTTAGGATTCGTCTTTATTCTTTAAGTTCTCTATATAATACATGGACATGATCTGATTTTCATTTTATTTCATTATTTTCTCTTCTCTAGGGTCACGCCATCCGCCATGCAAACGATTATCTGTAAAAATGCTTTATTAATCTGACTTGATCGCTCTAACTTATTTGATGATGAACAAGTAATTTATTGCATATATGCAAAGGGAGCCAGCCCATGCACTCTTAACCACCTTTTGGCTGCTCCATCATTTCTAGCTTTGCCATCACAGAAAAGAGAGAGCCACCATTAGGTCTTTTGGATAGAACTATGGAAGGATGATTTCCATGTCAGTGATTTAAAAGCATGGGCATTTTATCTAAATCCTTGTGACATTGAAAGCATCCCCAAGTATATAAGATACTTTCCTGCCTTATGAACCAGAAACATCATTATACAGTTCAACCTCTATTGGATGACTCCCAACCACTATCCATAAAATTTAATTCAACACAACATTTGCTGAACATCCACTATTTCAGCATAATACCAGGCTTTCTAAAGGCAGAACAGTGACTAGCTGGGAGGCCTGCACTTCAGCTGACAAGCCCCTCTGGGGGCCCAACTATACCCCAAATTAACAATAATTTAAGAGGTTGTAGTTATGCCAAAATGAGGCTGTAAAGTAATACTGGGGACCTCTGCGGTAAGACAGAGCCAGCTTCCCAGGGAAGGCTGTATGCTCTCAGGGTAAAGGGCCTGGACTCTGAGCTCAGACACCTGCGGGTTGCAACCCCTGCCTTTGCCTTGCAAACTGCATGGTCCTGGACAGATGGCACATGATCCACTTCAGTATCACTAAAGTGAGGTCCTAATAACCCCACCCGCATACAGTAATCATGAGGATTAGCTGATGAAAACCAGTATTATTTAAGATGTGGGTCATGGAAGCAATTTTGCGAGTTATGACAACCATTTGCAAAATAAAATCGAAGAGCAAAAAACCTACCAGAATGGGAAATATCAGAGTGTATCACGTGGAGCAAGTGTAAATTTTGTTTACGATGCTTTTATTGTGTGGGTAGTGCATTATGCTTGTAAGATGTATTTCCTATTGTGAGCCATGAAAAAATACATTTGGAAACCATAGGCATAAAATGTATAGCCTATAGCAAATGCAAATGCAAATAAATAATAAAGCATTTAAGTTGAGCCTTAAGAATAAAGACTTTAAATGGGAAGAGGATGAGAGGGAAAAGACCAGGAGGACCCAGTGTGCATGCACGTCCACACACACACACACACACACACACACACACACACACACACACGAGACGTGGTGTGGTTTAAGAACTGGCTGGGTAGGGTAATGGAATAGGAGATATGAGACTGGACAGGAGTTGGAGCTGGGTTGTGGAAATCTGTCCATGTCGTCTTGAGGATTTAGGTAAAAAGGGAGAAGTCAGCCAAGAATTTGCCCAAGGGAGTGACATGGTTAGACCTAGAATGTGAAAGAATGACGATGGCAGCAATGTGGACACAGGACTGGACCTTGAGACTGGCACTGGGAAAGCTTCTGACCTAATTTGGTTCCCCAGGTGAGGACCTGAACCAGGGCAATGGTGGTGGGCATGAAAAGAAGGGCGAGGATTAAAAAGATATTGTGGAGAGAGGATTCTCAGGACACAATGTCACTTCACAGATGCTGTTTCCTCTGGTCGTAAATACCCTTCTGTCCAGTAAAACGTCCCACCTGCAAGCCAGGTCTGTATGTACATCCCAAGAAACTGACTCTGATCCTACTGTTTGAGTGACACCCCCTTGCCTGTGCTCCATGTCATTCTGTCCTCTGCATGTCCCGGTTGTGTCCTTTGCCACATCACAAGAACAGCGACCATCTCTGGTATTTTCTGCCCTCCCTAGAACCAGGAACTCCTCAAAGAAAGGCAGACACTCTATCCTTTATAACGGCAGTCCCATGGTCGCCAATAGAGTTGTTCTCCAAGCTGCTCTGGTTTTCCTGTCTTCTGGGTATGTGCTGGGATTGGCTTCCTGGTTCTCTTGTGGTTGGAGGGAGGCCACGTTATGCCTCTGTCAGACCCTCCGGAGAGGTCCTTTTCTCTGCCATGAAACTGTCACGGGTCCCTCCTGCAGTGTGGGTAATATGGAGCAGAGCTACCGACTCACAATGGATGTGAATGTGAAAGAAACATAAGACTGTTGGTGTAAATGCCTGAGATTCGAGGCCTCTTGTCAGAGGACAACGGGTATTGTTAAATCATTAGCTTAGCTGGGAAACAGGAAGAGAAGGGGAGCAAGAATGAATTAGGTTCTGGACATGCTGGATGCAGTGGAATCTCGATGGAGACATGGATGGAAGGAAGTTGGAAATATGAGACTGGTCTTGTAAGATGGTTGGGGTTGGAGAGAAACATTTTTGACCCTTGTAACTTTAGATGATAGTTAAATTATAAGAACAGATTCAATGATTCATGGAGATAAACAAGACTAGGAAAAGAAGATGAAGGAAGAGTGTTGAGAAATGCATACATGTAAGGGTGGGTGTTGGTGGGGAGGGGGCAATGGCCTCGTATAGCCAGGGGGTCTGTGGTGGCTTCGGAGACAGGAGCAGTGGCCGGTGAGATGGACAGCATTATAAGTAGGGACGGTTAGGTCGACCCCGCTTGACGGTTCTATCGTGGCACTCTTATTTGACCTGAGATTACTCAACATTTCTGGGTTTCTGAAGCCACTCTCCCTTGTCTTCAGCCCCATGATTTATTAAATGCAGGCCCCGGGTCGGGGGGCACGTATGGGGCAAACACACACCTGCTACCTTGGCTCAGAATTTACCCGGACCTGGTAAAGGTTACTTTCTTTGCTTCCCTGAAGACTTGCTTATTTCCAAGTTGTGGGCTACACTGTGGGGAGTTTAGTAGGTGAAAGTCATCCTCTGGATAAGAAGATTACTAGAACATTCTCCTTTGCTCATTCAGCACCATCGACTGAACACCTGTCCTGTGCAGGGACTGGATCATATCATCATCCAAAACTGGAATAACTGATGTAGGTTACGGCTCATTGATATGATTATTTTAGGTCTTCTAATTTAGTTCATTGCTGAGAAGTTTGTGCTGTCTAATTTCATTGTCTCATCTGCTTAACACTGTAAAAGAGACACTTTCTCTATCCTCCTGCTTGGCTAACACACCGCATTTCCCGCGGGCTGCTTTCATGCAGGGAGGAGCCTTAGAGAGGAGATCCAGCCTCACTCCTTTCTTCCTGGGACCTTACAACTGGGTGAATTGATCGTTCCAACCATCATATATGAAAACTAATAGCCACGGCCCCAAAATTATATGGATGAGTTCCTGAATCAAATGAATCTTAAGATTTTCTGGCTCGAATCGGCCTGGGAAGGTTGATGTCTCGGCACACCTGCTGGTCCCTCACGGTGAGACTCCCAGCACCACCAGACTTTAGATGAATTTGCAGTTTCTCGTCTGGCCACGTAGGCAATTTCAAATGTGAATGTCTTTGACTAAACTGACCCAAGAGAACACAACGAAACCATTGCCTGTTATTAGACAATGGGCTTTACGCATTATGGACAAGAGCCTGGGGCTTGTCACAGGTCCTTTCACTGGGGGTCTTTAGGGGAAATTTATATCAGCGAAGAGGTTAGCCGAGGGAGTCCCTTACAGAGCAACAAATTACAGGTTGTGCGGTGTCCTCATTTATCTTCCCATGTTCTACATTCAACTATGAAATCATTTCAAAGAAAAGAAAGTCGGAGATGAGCGAGAGAAATATACAGAGCTCACACTGCCCTCTGGTGTTTACTCGGCACATAGGTGGAGATGGCAAAACATCGCAAGAGATGACAGCATCCAGAATTCTCATTGTCAAATTACAGAAGCTCGGGATGGAAACAAAGTCCCTCTTTCCAGTAATTTATACTCTCTTCCTAATTCCATATGAATAAAACCCCCAAATAATGGGTGGTTTTCCCTTCGAAGAGAAATGCATTCGTCCTCTCTGCTCTTTACTTAGAATGGTATTATTTTATTTTAATCATAGGCCTCGTTTGGGAAATCTCTGTACCTCCCACTCAGCTTTTCTCTCACCCAAAAAGTGCTTTAAAAATAAGGTCTATTCAAAAACCTGGGCCTTGTGGTCTTAGATGTTTGAAGTACATGAACAGCCATGTGCCTCGAGAGATGGAATAGCCTGATTCTGGTTCACTTCACGTTATTGAGGACCGTTCTGGGATTCTGGACCTTCCTTGCAAAACTTACATGCTGCTGCCAGAAGATCACAGGCACCTTGTAATGATCCTATTTCTGGATCCATAGTGCTTTTTAATATCGTCAAAGGCAGCACAGACAGACCTAGCTAGTGGCAGTCAGACATTAGGTAGGTGAAAAACCTGGTTGTTCATTCCCATTTTTCCTGGTTAGTTGGATCTTAGGATGGTCGTTTTTGGAAGGGTCTTGTTGGGACAGTCCTGGGTGGTCGAACCCCAGTGTTCTGTGCACAGAGAGACTGTGGAAATCCCTTTCTTCTCCACCCTGTGGACAGTTTGAGCATGGCTTCTTGCTATTCTATGGTGGGGAATTCACTGGCTGGAAGGACAGGGACTAACATGGCCCCCGGCATCCACAAGTGGGGCTGTCTCCCCCATGCATCGGTCTGTCTGGATCAACTGCAGATGAGCCAGGCTGGGGTTTTTAGCGTAGAGATAAAGAGCAGATAGAGGGGGAGCTGCTGGTGTTCTGGGTACCCTGCTAGTCTCTTCCTAGGCTGCTGGCGTCAGAACAGCAAATGTGAGTTCTACAGCAAATAGATGGATGAATAAGTGAATAGAAATAAAGAAGCATTTCAAATTCGAGGGGAACGCAGGTATGCCTTACTCTAGCGATGATTTTGTCTCTCTTTGGCAGAATGGTTCTATGTTAGGGCTGACGAGAGAATCAGGGTCTGCGCAGGGGTCCTCCGCGAATCGCCTCTCTGAGTAGCAGCCCACGGTTGCCTGGCGCTTCCTCCCAGCACTGCTTAGCATCTCTGAACTTTGACGGTAGGACTCAGCAGGTGGGAATTAACAGCATGTTTGAAACCAAAGAAGGAACCTGCAAGAAAGTTCTGGAGCCCGTCTCTGACCATTTACACGTAAATCTTTACTCCAGCTCCAGGGGGGCTGCTGTTGACGAACGTTCTCCAGCAGAGACGCCGAACACAGGCTCTCCCTTGTCTCTCTGGCGCCGCTAATCCCGCTCACTGTCTGGGGCACTCCGAGGCCTGGGGGTTCCCTACGGACTCTAGACTTTGGAAAATGTATCACTTTAATTAGAGAATCAATTAATGAATTAGTTCGAGAATGGGAGTCAGCCTTAAAAAGGAAGGAAATCCTGACACCTGCTACAACATGATGACCCTTGAGGACACGATGCTCAGTGAGGTGTGCCCATGACAGAAAGATAAAGGCTGTCAGATTCCGCTCCTGTGGGACCCCAAGAGCAGTCCGATTCACAGAGGCAGAAAGCAGAGTGGTGGCTGACGATGCTGGAAGCAGAGGGTTGGGACGTTAGTGCTTAAGGGACAGAGTTTCAGTTTGGGAAGATAAAAATGTTTTGGAGGTGGACGGTGGGGACGGTCGCATGACAGTGTGAATGTGCTTAACACCACTGACCTAGACACTTAGAAATGATTAAGATGGTAAATTTTATGTGAAGGTATTTTACCACAATAAAAAACAAAATTAGTTCGTGTATTCATTCCACAAATACTTCCTGAGTGACTATGCCTGTCAAGTTCTATGGCCCAGCGGGGGGACAGAAAGAGGGGTCAGCCATGGTGCCTACCTCCGAAAATGCCTTACATATTCCTATGAAGATATCAGGAATTTTTTGTCCCACTTTGGCTTTCTTTTCTCTAAAATTTCCCATTTGGATCTGCTTTTGTATCTGGTCTGAGAAACAGCTTAGCTCTATAATTATGACTTGGTAGTAATAATATTAATGAAAATAAATACAGCACTGGGAAGTATTAATTACCCTAACTTTTAATTCTGTCCCAATGAACGAGGCGGACCACGTAACTGTCAGGGTCACAGATCCTCAGCAAGGGCCCCCATGTCTGGCACAAGAGGGGCTTGCTCGCTCTCCCTCAGTGGGGGATGGGTCCCAGCAGGAAGAAGGGGTGAGAGGTGGGACCACAGGAGGGAGGGCGGAGGGAAGGGGGGAGGCAGAGAGGGCCTGGAGTGCACATAATGACGAGTCCAACAGCAAAATCAATAGGTGTTGTCCACTGGCTATCAATTGAGGCACAATTAAGACCTCTGGGTTTTGATTCTGAGAAGCCGGCTGGCAGTTTCGTGGGAAGTCACCAAATAAACAACAATTCTAGACAATTGTGTCCCTTGCAATGATTCAGAAGCATATTTTCAAATGAGGTATAAATGAGGATGTTGCTTTGTGGTGGAGACAACCGGGAGGAAAAATAAAGCCACTAGAAAGACCCAAGTAGGTGGGAGACAGGAACAAAACTGTCCCCAGGGAGCACTCGCAGCTTGTCTCTGGAAGGTGCCTGAAAGGCACTTGGTTATTTACCAACTTACTGTGGGATAGGGGTGGGAGCAGAATACAGTGTACTTTCGGATGATGCCGTTCAGCTTGAGAGGGGGAAGCCAGGACACAAACACCACGGAGGCTGAGGCTGCAGCTGCCTTCACTCCTGCAGGAGGACCTGGAACTAGAAGAGTCGTGCGTTTAGTCACAGACACGGGGCTGCGACCGGGCGCTCAGGCCCACGCTGCCCAACACGAGCCCCGCTGCAGCTGGGCCTGGCCACTCTCTCCATGGCCAGCTCCTTGAGGATCAGTGCTGGCCGGAGAGAGGGCTCCACCGAGTCCCCTCGGAATCCACAAGTGGAGACCCCAATCCCAGAAGCTCAGACTGCAATCTTATTCGGAGAAGGGGTCTCTCAAGAGATGATCAAGTTAAATTATGGTCACTAGCGTGGCCCTCACCTAGTAGGATTGGGGTCCTTATGGAAAAAGGGGAAATGTGGACACAAAGACATGCAGAGAGAGAAGACAATGTGAGGACACAGGGAGCAGATGGCCATCGATAAGCCAAGGACAGAAGTCTGGAACAGACTCTCCCTCACAGCCTCAGAGGGAACCAACCTGGCCCTCACCTTGATTTTGGACTTCCGACCTCCAAACTGTGAGACAATGCATCTCTGTTGTTGGGCGCCCCCGTCTGTGGTACTCTGTTCCAGCAGCCCTAGGGACTGACAGTCTCTCTCAGACAAGAGGCCGGTGAACCCCACTAGCCCTGTCCTCGGGCATGTCCGCTAAGAGCCCAATTTTAAGAATCCTGCTAAGTCAGTTCAGCCTGAATCACCTCAGTAATTGATCTCTTTTGATACACAATCAACATCTTCATTCTCTACCATATCCCAGGTAATACCTGATCATCCTAGCGTGCCTTCAGCAAAAGTCCTGTTTGATCCATCTAGTCAGAACGCCCCTCATCCCTGATGTCTCTTGTCGTTATTTTCCACCCAGCGACCCCACTCCTTCCTCTCCATCCCTTGGCTGTAAATTCCCACTTTCACTTGTATTTGAAGTCAAGCCCAGTCTCTCTCCCTTACCGTGATCCCCCACTAAGGTGGTCCCCACATGTATACCTCACAGCAGTCCCCCTGAATAAAGTCTGCCTTGCCGCTCTTTAACAAGTGCCACGAATAACTGTTTCTTCCACAGAAATCATTCGTTCAGTTCAAGTCCCTGTCTTCCTGGGAGCCTTCCCTCCCCATTGCGGTCCCTCGTGATTTCCTGCCTCTGAACAGCTGGAGACTTTAGCTTCTTGTGCTGGTACTGAGTTTGGCTTTGAACAGGCTAGGGATGTACATCTCGCCTCCTGAGTTAGACAGGAATGAGGGCAAACTTCCATAGTCATCAGGGACCACTCTTCCTCGCCCGAGACACTTGGTAATGGCACCGTTTTTGGCTGAGGGGAGGTACAGAAGTACTTTTGATGAAGATAGACTTTTGTGTCAGAGGTTCACAGCTCATGTAGACAACAAACACTCCTCTGTAAACCTTCTAAGAAAGCAGGACATGGTGCTAACAATATTAAGCATAATTTGGAAGTGAGCTTGAATGCACGTACCCTCCCCCCCCATCTTTCTATTTTCCAGGTTGAAGAGGGAGGATGGAGTGAGGCAGGCAGGCTACAGGAAGAGGCGAAAAGAGCATTAATGTTGCTACTAGATAAGCCTTGAGGATCTTGTTTTGTTCCTCACTGGTCTGTCTACATGGAGGGCGGTTCCCACCTTGATAGAGGTCTTCAAATTCCAACCAATATAAGTCTCTTGTGAGCCCCTGGAGGAATCTTTGAGTCTCTTCCTGCTCCAATAACAACATAACTGCTCAGTAAACATTTTTGGAGTTGAATGTGTGTGTCATGATTGCCATCTCGACTCTTCTAGGTCAAAACAACAAAACCAGCAACCACGGTGAGAGCTAACTTGGGTTAGACATCGTCACCATTTGAAAATATAAAATCTCGGATCAGTTTTTAGCAAGTCCCACTGATGGCAGAGGTCTAGGAAAGGGGACACATGTAAGCGATGACACCTGAATTACTAAGTCCTTAGGAACAAGGCACTGTTGTCCTGAATGTGGAGGGCATTTGTGCTCAGGTTTCCTATTGGTGAGGGTAACAACAAAGACCTCCACCAATCTACAACCTGGTTCAGACCCACAATGGCTCCTCCTGAACACCAAGGGTAGAGTGGACATTTGCTTGACCTTTTTATTCTAATGGATGCCCTGGATTCGCCAACACTCTCCATTCCTTCTGCAAAGCAACCACCTTGCTAGTGTTCACCATGCCCAACACTCCCCCTGGCTAGCTTCCTTCTAGAAGCCCAAGTGCTTGGGCAGCAACCACCTGAGGGACTGCTTAGCAAAAGTCAGTCATGCTTGTTTCCACCTTGTTTGTGACAATTATACTTGTCATGGAAATGCGATTTAATTCATTATGTAAACCAATGAAATATGAGTGCCAAAGAAAGCTGTTTCTGTGACAATTAATGGAACTTCTTTGGAAAAGCTTTCTCAAAGGAAAGTTAAAAAAAGGAAGGTTTGGCTAGGTTTGGGCCAAGACCATTGAGAAAAATGACACACATGGCGAAAACCAAGACAAACAGATTAAAAAAAGAACCTAGCAAAGCGATTGTTGGCAAACGGCAGCATGCTTTACTCCACTCTCAGGAAGCCTAAGCTGGAAATGGCAGATGATCCATGACGGAAACAGTCATGGAACTGATGACATAGAGATCTCTTCACCCAAAACTTAAATGAGACCATGTTATTTAATTAAAGAATGAATAGAGAATCAATCTCTATTTGTATGTTTTGAGTTAAAATGCAATGTACCTTAAACGTACCTTAAAGTATGTCTGTTGGTCACTGTAAACTTTAGCGACTCCTTGCTTTGATTATTTCCAGTAACTTGTCTTGATTAAATCAGATCAAAGGGCTTTCACTGCATTTCCTATGTAAATCCCCATCTGACTCCTCATACACTGAGGTATGATCTCTCTTGTGCAATCTTTCCTTCTAGGGTTATTAGAATTTTATACAAAAAAAATTTATATCACGATGCTGGGAAGTGTGAGCCCTGCATTTTCACTGAGGGCTTTTGTTCAGCTCTACCACTTAGTTCTCTGTCCTGGGCAAATTCATTAACTTCTCCAACAAACCTTAGTCTCCTCATCTATGAAGTTGGAACAATAATTGTACCTATTCACGGTTTTATTGCTAGGATTATGAGAGATAATTCATCTAAAGAATTTATATGGAGTTTTGCATACAGCAGGCACCAAATAAATTCTAGCTATCATTTGTAAGGACAATCCTCATTTCCTTATAGTGCACATCACTAAAGGATCCTAGCCTTTACTTTGTGACCCAGGGTTGAACTATAAACACCAGATGTTGAGAGTTGCAGAAAACAGATGGTGTAGGATGGTCTGTCTGGGAAATATTTTCTTAAAACATTCTTAGTCATCAAGTTACATTTTGTTAATCTGTTTTTTTTTTTTTTTTAATGGAAGTACAAGCAAGTTTAGACAATTTTCACGAATTCTTAGCCATTGTTGAGTGGATTTCTGACTTCAGGTCTAACTGGTTGAAGTAAAGAATGCCGCTCCAGAGGACCATCTCTTCTGTGTTCTTCCAATTTCCCTATGCCTCCTTGCTGCTTGAAGAAGCTCTTACAGCTCACATAGCCAGTCGCCACTGAGATCTCCACTCAGATTCACAGGTGCCTTAGACCTACCATGTCCCAAACTGGGATCACCATCTTCCCTTCCAAACCTCCCCTCCTCCTGTACCCATTGCAAGAAATGGCACAGCTATGTTCATGGTTGCAAAATCAGAACCTAGAATTTTCTCCCCCTACCAGCCCCCAGAGGATGTGTAAGATCAGTGAGTCCTTTAGACGTCTACGTGACAAGGTTAGTAGTTGGCCTCTCCCTCTGGCTTAGTGTTCTGCAATATCAGACCATTTTTTAGGTCTCTGGAAGTGGCATGCTTGTCCCACCCCATGACCTTGATACAGGATGATCTAGGGTCTTACGTTCCTTCTGTTTAGAATCTTTTCCTACTCTCCTTCTTTTCTTTGGCAACTCTTACACATCTGTCAGATTCTACTAATTACTTCCTTGAGAAAACCTTCTCTGACCACTAGGCTAGATTAAGTCAGGGCTCCCACGTTCTCTCTTAAGATCTTTCTCCTTCATGGCACATGTCAGGATCCACTCAAATATCTGTCTCCTCCAGCAGCCTACAAGCCCCGCCAGGCTCATCCTGTTCTCTGCTGTATCTCCAGTGCCTGGGGCACTATCTGGAACATACTAATCCTCAATACAGATTTTCTAAGTGTAAAGAAAAATGATTTCATCAGCTATAGTGTGGTAGGAAGAATTTTAAGATGGTGCCCAAGATTCTCTTCCTCTGATATACATATCTGTGTCATTCCTTCCTGTTGAATGTGGGTGGTAACTGTCACTATGATGGATGGACTATTCCCATGATCAGGTTATGTTCTGTGACAAAGGTGAGGGGATTTTGCAGATATAATTAATGTTCTAATCAGCTGACTTTAAGTCAACCAATAGGAGAATATTCTGGGTGGGCCTGACTTGATCAGAGGAACCCCTTACAAGAGAGGCTAGGGGTCAGAGATGGAAGAAGTCAGAGAGATTTGAAGCAGGAGAGATACTCTCCCATTGGTCTTGAAGAAGCAAACTGTCCTGCTGGGGAGGGGCTATATGACAGGGAACGGCAGGTGGCTTCTGGGCACCGAGGAGATGGTAGACCAGTCCTACACACACAAGGAACCCAACCCTGTCAACAACCAGTAAGCCTGGGAGAGGACCTGACCTCAGACGAGGCCATAGCTCCAGCCAACACCTTGATTTCAGCCTGTGAGACCTCAAGCAGGGGAGCCAGCTGACCGGTACCTGGACCCCTAACCCATGGAAATGGGGAGATAACAAATTTTTGTTATTTTAAGGTACTAAGTTTGAGGTGATCTGTTATACAGCATAAAAAATGAGTCCGTATAGCTAAGGCCTCTCATGATGTGTGTTAATGTAAAACATCAAAGTTAGTGCTTTGAAAAATTATTGCACTGGTTTGAAGTATGAGTCTGACTAAGTACACAGATACTTCAGCCTACTTCGTTACTGTCACGATCACTTCTCTGGTCTTGCTGATCAGGCATAGGCAGGGCTGTGTGTGTTTTGGATGCTGTGTGTGTACATGGAGCCTGTCCATATGTAATCCACCACGGTAGCCAGACCCACCCGAGCCCAATGCTGTCCTGAGGATCCCCCCACTCCCCTGAGCCATGCGCAGACCGCATGATGCTGGATGGAACCATCCGCAACTGCCATCATGGTCATGCCATGCACAAGTCTCTTTCCTGTTCCCATGTCCACAAGATGCTGGTATTCCTGGCCTTTGCTCTTATAAGAGTGGTATTTTCTAAACATTTTTTAAAGGAGACAAATCCTTTAACTGCGGCACAGGTGGATGTGGGGTGGCTCTTCTTGAACTAGAGGGGGCAGTGGGGAGCCCCCCCACGGGGCACCTCTGGGGCTCTGCCTGAGCATCACTGCAGGGCAGGGAGCTCTGAAATCCACACAGGGGAAGGCCTTCTGGGACACCCTGGTCTGTTGTGTTGTTGGTGCACCTGCTGCCATACGGAGTCCAGCCCTGCCATGTGCTCAGTACCTGTCTATGCAGGGGTGACACTCGGGGGGTTAGGCAAATAGACACGAAGAGTCCATTGCTTTTAAGGTGCACTGAGGTGTGATCACACAATACCCGAGAACAGATGATCATGCCTCCAGGAGAATGTGTGGCTCAAGATCTGGGGACTCCAAGGATTCAGAGATAGCCTGATGTCAGTTTACTCTTCACTCGATCTTAGCTCTGTTTTCAGATGCACCCCCACCCCCGGCCCCGCAAAGAGGCAAAGAGAGTGTGAATCATGGGGGGGGGGGTAGCACAGATCCCCTATTGCATCTCTTGCTGGCCTTCTTCCCATATAAAATGATTTACAGAGTTATGTGCATTAGTAATGTACTCAGCAAATATTTGAACTTAAACACAACCATCTCTATTTATACATATACAATGTTTACTTTTGCAGAAAAGGATCTGGGCTGTAACAACCTTATGCCTGCAGAATAAAAATAACAATTGGAAAATTAATAGATTGGGTTTTGTTTGTGTTCTCTTTCCCCACGGCTTTGCTCAGATTATAGTCTGAGCAAATAAAACGGTATTAGGATTTCACAAACCCTTTAGAATTCAGAATTAGCTATCTTGTGTTCAAAAAAACAGAAAGTCAGATCAGCAAATAATCTTTTGTGTTCTTGCAGAATAATAAAGTTACAAGTTCTGATTGATTGAGCAGTCTTGGGAAGAGAATCTGAAGCCTGAGCAATTCTCATGGACCCTGAGAATACATCAACAAATCTGAGGTGATGTCTGTGGGGCCAAGAGTATGTTTATGGACCCAAGAATATGTCCACAGGTTTAAGAATCTGTCTCCTGGCCCAACAATCTTTATGGAGGCTGAGAAACTTCTTAAGGCACAGACAACTTGTTCTCTGAGCAAACATTTCAATTGCGAATTATCCCTGGCAGAAATAAACTTTTAAAAAATGTTTTAAGTTTTGATTCAATTTATTTATCTTATCTATTTTTAGTTACCATTTTATTCTATTTTTGTATGTTTTATTAGCAAGTGATACATTTTTCCTTCTTAAGATGATCAGGGACCTAACAACACAACTTAAACTCTAGGCTTCCGGACACTGGGGGTTTAGGGACCTTGTTTGAGAAATGTATGGGGCACAGAAGAGCAAACTGAATGCTTTGTGTCAATACATTAATATTTCTTTCCCCATGAGAATATCAATAAACACTGAAACTTCAATCTGTGCCTAGATTAGTGCCTTACTGAGGAAGAACTTAATGAATGTTGGCAGTTATTATTTCACTTGAATTTTATCTACAACCTTACATCATTTTAATTGAATCTGGCAGGTTAATCCAAACCTTCCAAACTGTACGATTTTGTAGCAGAAGTTTAAACAGGATCTATATTCTCAATTTGACTAAGCATTCCTTCTATGATAATTAGCCTCGTCCCTTCTTTCAATTTGATACAAAATTGCTTTCAGTTCTATAAACTGCTCAAATGCCTATTTATATTAGGTATTGAGTTTTTAAGGGTGGCTGGCACAATTCTTCACCATCTCCAAATAATGAATTTTTCCTGTGTATCTGGGGGAGATAAGCTCATTGTTATACCAGTTTTTCTCTACTTCCTCCTAATCTCTGTTCTGCTTGTTTTTGAAAATGCTAATGATTTATCCCAAGTAAATACTGACATTCGGTTCTGCATTGCTCTTGAAATGCACACTGGCACATGTGGGATTCTCCACCTCCTTTCGGGGGGAACTGCTGGACCCAAGGCAGGGTCTTTCACCATCGATGGCATCTCCCTACACCACCGGCATTAGATACAAAAGCAGAGAATAATTGATTGACAAATTAGACTTTAGGTCTCAGGGTCAAGCTTTGAGTGAGAACCCCATGATTCCTAAAAGTGGAGGATTAATTAAAAATTGATCCCAAATTGCCAGTCAATAAGCTGTGGGGAACCTTCCCTTCTTAATGGATTTCTGTACATTCTTCTGAAAAATGCAGGTGTCAAAATTTATGTTGCTAATCAATTTGCTCTTTAAATAATGATTCCAGTGACATTTGTGTTATTGCTTAGCAATGCAAAAGAATGTGCCACCCCCACTCTGAAGGAGTGGAGATCAAATAATCAAATATCTAGTGTCACGAACCAACCCACTATGTGTCAAGCTAGCTGTTTACACACATCACTTGACTTTTTATATCTTAACTCTGATCATGATGGCAATTTTGTACATGAGTTCAGTTCAGAGGTTAGGTAAGGTGCCCAAAGTCCCCTGGGCAGCAAGCGACAGAGCCAACATCTAGACACGGCTCTTTGTCTACTGCATTTTTAAAAACCACATTATGACCACCTTCACTTAGGACATAGCTTTTTAGATCTCTCCGTTAATGTGTGACTTTCTAACGGCATTTCAGTTTGCTCTAAGATTTCCCTAAATAATCCAATTCCTTTGAGCAGAAAGGGTTGATACCTGCACATTCCTGGGAAGAATTACCTGTGTGTTCTGGACAAGCGAAAGCTAACGAGGCTAATTTGTGTGTACCCCCAGTGAAGCAAGAAGGACTACAGAGACGGTGAGAATAGTGTGCGAAGGTAGATGGTTGGGGGAGTAGGGCTGGGCCTGCAGAGGTGAGGACAGAGAGTAAGAACAGAGAGGGTATGCTGTGGGTGTCAGAGAAGCTTTGTTAGGGGACAGAAAGGCTGAAGAAAGAGTCTATCCAGGCCTCGGAGCCTGAGTCCCCAGCCTTGCTTCCACCGGATGGATATGGGTGGAACCAGTGTGTCTGAATCCCACATAGAGATGGAGGGTGCATCAACATCAAACCTGCCAACGGGAGGTCATAAGAATGGCTAACACCTCCTCCACTATGCTCTGCCCAGCTTCCTGGGAACAGAGTCCTGGAAAGAAGACAAAAGTTGTAGAGCCAAAATCTGCACTGAATTTCGAGGCACTGGTGTCTCATCCCCACCCTATCTCTGGGACAGTTCTGTGCTCTGATTTGGAGAGTCCCACATTGGTATCATTTGACATAGTGGCTCCTTCCTTTCTTAAGGTGGAGACGGTTTTTCTCACTATAGCTATATTTATCAGAACTTTAACTCTTTTTTAAATAGGCTCAGATACGGCACTTCAGAGTTTCCCTTAAAATAATACAAAAAACAAAACAAAACCCTAAAAAACCACTTGCCACATAGTTTTTGAAGGTTTGGGAGTCACACAAGCAAGTCCACATTGTTTGGAACAGCAAGAATTAATGGCCTGAACCAAAGTGAGCCGTAATTTAAAATTTTACTAAATCACTATGAATTCCTCTAAATAATTTCTAAAAAATTAATACAAAGCTCTCAAACTAAAGATCTATTCTAAAGTGATTCTGAAGCTGGCGTAGAATGATATGACTTAGACCGTTATGAAATCTTCCAGTGGAAGGATGGAAATCATCTGAGCCTACACGAACAGATGATGAGTCACGGAAACTATTCTGATGGGATAAAAAACAGGTATGACGTGTTTCACAGCTCTGCGACAAAAGGCATTTTTGTTTAAATAGTACTCGGCCAAAATTTTTTTTTAAAAAGAAGAAAAATTCTAAGGGAGAGAAACGATGGATACATCGAGCACAGGCGACCCAGGAAGTCGACGGTCTGAATTGCGCTGGAGTGTCTTGGGAGGGCAGCCAGTGGTTTGCCCAGAGCAGAGTCAAGGACAGGCCCATGAAGGAACACGGGGCTCTGGGACCCTCCCAACACCAGCTCTTGTCCTGATGCTGTCGCTCCAGGGGGCCTCGAGCATCCCCCACAACACACACACACCAGCCCCATCTCTCACCATCCTCTTTGGTCCGGGTGAAGATCTGCTCACTTCTGACTCCGTCCCCGGCGCGGGTAAAGGCCAGCACTTGGATGCTGTAGTTGGTGTACTTCTCCAGGCCATCCAGCTCCAGGGAAGGCTGTGTCGTGGTGACGTTTTTAATCTCGCCCAGCTCTGGAGGACAAGAGAACATGACCTGGTGACTGGCTGTGGGGGCACTGGGCTCGCCCTCCAGCCGCCACACCCCGAAATCACTCCAAGGGGCTGTGCATGGCCTCATTCACACGGAACTGACCCAGAACAGAGGGGGCAGAATGTCGTTCTGGAAAGCAGAGCGATTCACTCCACGTTAAGTGTTAGAACTCAATGCCGACCGCCAGGGCCCAACGCCCCCAGCAGCCAGTCAAGCATGCCCCCCACACTGGACCCAGGGAGCTTGGGACTGCACATCGCTCACTCTGTGGGTGTATTTCTAATTGCTCATCAAGAAACTTCTGCAAGTCGAGTTTTGTTTTTTGTTTAAAAAGCAAACAAGCTCTACTCTGATGGTCATGTATTTTTAAGTACCTAACTTCTCAGGTGTTTGAACTGAGATGAGGTGGCTCAGCAAACTGTTCCTCTTACCTGGAGTGACCTCTTCCTCCCCCAGCCTCCCTGCTGAATCGGTGACATGCTGATGTGTCAGAAACGTGGTGTTAGCTAAAAACGCTCCATTTTCTGGAGTGGGATCAGCTAATCATATTCAAGGGTGGAATGTAATGCTCTCCCATCTTAGGCATATTAGAGAGGGCAATTTGAGAAAACTTACAATGATGTGTTAAAGACCTCCATGGGTGTTCTGGATTTTGAAATGAGCCACCTACAGAGCACCTGGAGCAGGAGATCATGGGATGAGGACTGCTCACCCCCAGACACAACCATCCGTGGCATGTTGGCACTGCCTGTGCCCAGTTACTAAGAGGACGGGCATGGAGCAGGCTCAGCAGGGATTCCTTGTTGGGTGGCTGGCTGTTGTGAAGGCCACCCGTGCATACGGTTAGCAAGCTGTAGGGCCGTCAGCTTCTCTCCCTCTTGCCCTGGCAAAGACAACCACCAACCACCAAACTCATTTAACCAGTACACCAGTCCTATTTTCTCCACGACCCATTCATGTTGCAGGTAGGGAAACTGAGGCAGGGGGCGGGTCAGTACCTTGCCTAAGGTTATGGAGCCTAGTACAGTCACCGAGAGCACGGTCCACGGAACCACAGTGCCTGGCCTCATGTCCACAGACCACGGTCTCCGCACCTTGCTGTAGTCGCTCGGTGAAAATGTCACACTGGTCAGATTAAACGGACTTTCTCGTCCTGCCCTCTTTCTGTCCTCCAGTTCTTCTGGCATATCGCACAGAAGGCCGCCTATTAATTAACAGCCACCTATTTTGTGTTAGTGACAACTCTAGAATGTCTTTCTTTTTGTCTTTCTGGTTTCTGTCAGAGCTGGACATAGGTGAAAAGTTAAATCTCAAATAGGGCCCTGAGTGGCCCAGGCTTGTCACGCACCTGCCAGGACCCCTGTGTGGGGTGAGGGCTGAGGGCCCACAGGCATGGGAAGGACGGTGGGTCCCAGACACAGCTGTAGGCCTGAGCGTGAGCCCAAGGCACATCACCACCTCGAGCAGATCGTGGGCCAGTCCTGCGGCCGGATGCTGTGCTGGGGGGAAAGGAGGCAAGGAAGGCAGTCCCCAGAAGGTGCCTTTGGCCTGGGGTCTTCTGGGGAGGCCAGCAGGGTGAAGACTTTTCAGGGCCACAATTTGGAAGCCTCAAGAGATGGCTTTCGAAAGTGAAAAGATATTCGCTCCTGCGTGGGGTCGCGGCACATTCAGAGTGGATAACCTTTAGGCCTGATGGGTTAGGAAGCCTCCCCTCGGAACAGGAGGGTCCGCCGGTGACCACCAGAACTCCTTGTATTATATTATCCACTTAAGATGTTCGTTTTCCTGAACAGATCTAATATGGGTCGAGTGGATGAGGATAAAAAAACTCAAATGCTAATGGGAAAAAAAAAATTAAGTATAGATCTCATCAAGATCTTTTCAGATTTAGGAACTTCCATGCTGTGCCAAAGCTCACTCTCTCTCTATCTCTCTCTCTCTCTCTCTCTCTCACACACACACACACACCCCAGGGAAAACAGGGTTCCACTGGGCTGCATGCCAGCAGCTAGTTATGAGACCTTGTCTACTCATTTGATCTCTGGGAACTTTGGGTTTTTTTTTTTTTTTAAAGGTTTTATTTATTTATTTGACAGAGAGATAGAGAGAGAGCACAAGTAGGCAGAGCTGCAGGCAGAGGGAGGAGAAGCAGGCTCTCCGCTGAGCAGGGAGCCCGATGTGGGGCTTGATCCCAGGACCCCAGGATCATGACCTGAGCCAAAGGCAGCTGCTTAACCGACTGAGCCACCCAGGCGTCCCGGGACTTTGGGTTTTTGCATTTGTTTTTAAATTTTTATCTTTAAGAAGGGCCCCAGGGTCTCTCCCCACTAGAGAGAGTGGGCTGCAGTCTTGCTGCAGGAGAAAGTGGTGCTGATGCATCCGGACAGTTCCTGGGTAAGACACAGTGATGGGGAGGAGGATGGCTACAAGGGACAAAGTGAAGTGGATCATCTCCATCTTTTTAAAGAAAGGAACGATTAATGGGGCGCCTGGGTGGCTCAGTTGGTTAAGTGGCTGCCTTTGGCTCAGGTCATGATCCCAGGGTCCTGGGATCAAGCCCCGCATCGGGCTCCCTGCTCGGCGGGGAGCCTGCTTCTCCCTCTCCCTCTGCCTGCCTCTCTGCCTACTTGTTCTCTCTATCTCTGTCAAATAAATAAATAAAATCTTTAAAAAAAAAAAAAAGAAAGGAACGATTAAAGCAGAAGAATTCCATCTACTCATGAAGCACAATGCGGATTAGAATTAACATTTGGATGTTTACTCGTCTTGGGGTTCATATTGCTTTGATGAGCTGATTTATTCATGAACCAGGAATGTGACTGCAGTCAGAACCCCCATTCAAGATTACCCCCCAGAGGGTCCTGACATGGTCCGGGAGGCACACTGGGCATTTTCCTGACTGGCAGATACTCGATGCTTAGCAGATACAGAGAAAATAGAAAGGAAAATGATGACAAAAAGCCCGATCAAAACAGCATGCTTCATTTGCCATTCTTTCGAGCTTTTGTACTTTTTTATAGTTTAAGCAGGATTTCTATCATCTACCTTTTACAGACTCCATGGAGTTATTAAAAAAAAAAAACAACCCAGTAACTAAAGAATAACGTTCAGTTGAAATCATGAATAAAATAATATGAAATGAATATATAAAATAAATTTAGACATATTATTTCTACTATAAAAATTTTTAACTTTCGGGGCGCCTGGGTGGCTCAGATGGTTAGGCGTCTGCCTTCGGCTCAGGTCATGATCCCAGGGTCCTGGGATTGAGTCCCACATCGGGCTCCCTGCTCCTTGGGAGCCTGCTTCTCCCTCTGCCTCTCTCTCTCTCTCTCTCTGTCTCTCATGAATAAATAAATAAAATCTTTAAAAAAAAATTTTTTTAACTTTCTATTTTAAAACGAATTGTTTTCTGTATTCATACCCTCCCTCCTCAAAGAGTCTCAAGGCAAAAAACAGGGGTGGAAATGACGTTTCTAAAGTACCGCCAACTGCCCACCATCGAAGCGAACGTCTGGTCGGCACTAAATGCTGTCTCGCTTCAGAAGCACCGTGCTGTCTTGGGGAAACACAGAAGAAATGACAAAGAGTTCAGATGCAGATGGAGATGTGACTTCAAAGTGTACAATTTTTCTGTCAATTGCAGGTGAATGGCCTTGTCAAGTCTTGAAAAGTATCGAACTTTCAGGTTATGATAAAATACTCAGAAATTTCACCAACATGTTGTATGGTTAGCGTCCCCCATCGACTGTATTCACCACTTTTATCTGACCACATTAACAATAACGAGAAGCTTTCCTACATGTGTGCTTGAGGCAACTGCTAAATCACAGTGGTAGTAACAATCTGTGTCTCCCAGTCTGTCAGTGTGTGTGCCTGTGTGTGTGAGAGAGGATGTATGTGTGAGTGTGTGTGCCTGTGAGTGTCTGTGAGTGTGAGCGGATGAACGCGTGAGGGTTGTGAGTCTGTGAGTGTCTGAGTGTGAACAGATGTATGTGTGACGGTTGTGTGTGGGTCTGTGAGTGTGAGCGGATGCATGTGTGAGGATTGTGTGTGGGTCTGTGAGTGTGAGCGGATGCATGTGTGAGGATTGTGTGTGGGTCTGTGAGTGTGAGCGGATGTACGTGTGAGGGTTGTGTGTGGGTCTGTGAGTGTGAGCGGATGCATGTGTGAGGATTGTGTGTGGGTCTGAGTGTGAGCGGATGCATGTGTGAGGGTTGTGTGTGGGTCTGTGAGTGTGAGCGGATGTATGTGTGAGGGTCGTGT
>NW_023270515.1:1695631-1699453 GCF_011800145.1 Mirounga leonina
TATGTGTGAGGGTCGTGTGTGGGTCTGTGAGTGTGAGCGGATGTATGCGTGAGGGTTGTGCGTGGGTCTGTATCAGTATGTGTCTGTGAGTATGTGTGTCTGAGTGTGTGTGTGTGAATGTGAGTGTGAGAGTGAGTGGGTGGTGTTTTCTCAGGGTTAGTGGGACCAGTCCTTTACACAGTCACACGTTTTCATGACTCCTCGGGACAGCTGTGGAAGCATCCAGTAACCCCACGGAATTACCTGCTAATTCATACATGTCACTTCTTGTAAGTAGCAGGTGAGGAGAGAGTGTTCCTAGCAGGTTTATGTCTCTAAGGGTTTCCTTCTCATCTTTCGGAGATTAAGTGTAGAACTCCTACATTAGACATTAAGCACACCACTTTGATCTTAACACAGCGAGCAAAAGTATCTTTAGGAACTGTATGCATTTCCAAGCAGTCTTTATTTAAAGACTTTTATGTTTTTGAATATTCAAGTTTTTAAGGCTTTAGAAGCATCCAGTCAAAAGAACCGTATTAACCACATCACTCTTCGTGGAGCTAAGGTGTTAATAGTATTAACAAATACGAGTGATGTGTGAAAATGTGTATGACAGGATGACTAGCCACCACTGGATCCTGGAAACAGCTCCAACAGGAACAAAAATAGAACAATTTCAGTGTCACACTGCCTCTGGGTGAGTGTGCTCAAGTATTTAGTTCTGTCTCGTTCAAGACGAGGATGAGAACAAGTATACACAATGCTATAGTATGGCATCATGCCAATAAGATGGATACTTTTACAAATTGTCATTGCTCTACACTTTATGTCTATGGGATTTGTAAAAGCTTTTTTGAGGCACAAGAGGGTGAAGTTGTTAAAAGAATCATCTATATAGATCTGTCCGTCTCTGGGGCTGGCTGTGCATTATTGGGCTTGTGGTTCTATGTTCACTAGATTCTCCCTCACTCACTGGTCTGGAACATCCAATAGGGCAGACGCTGCGTCCTCTGTGTCTAGCACGAGCCCAGCACAGAGCAGATGCTCAGCTAATGTGTCTGCCTCAGATCAAGCAGGTGAGTCTTTACAGAACGTCTCTAGTGCCGGGTGATGTGGGAGGTGCTATACTCAACAGCAGGAGGAACCGGGTCTGGTCCTCAGCCCTGAGAAGCAGGTCTGGTATAGACATAAATAATTAAGCCTCCAAAAGCTGCTCTTCCCTTGGCAAATTAAGCTTATTTAGCTAAGTGTCTTCGTTCCTTTATTCTTGCACCAATATTAGAGCCCCCTGCAGCCTCAGACCGTGTGTGTTCTGTTTACTGGGGTGGGGACAGCCACCTGCTTGGCAGAGCAGCCCCAGGTGGCCTGAACAGGGGTGGGATGTATCTGGGGGCGCTGGCTGTGTTTGCCCAAACTCAGAGGTGAGCATGCACTAGGAGTCCACGTGCAGTCAGAGGGGTTGAAGGAAGCCCCAGGCCAGAGGAGAGGCATTGCCCTGGGGCAGGGGTGCAGAAGGCAGCTGGGGAGGAGAGAAGGGGAGGGTGCGGGTGTGGGCCCCACAGGTCTTGGGACGCAGACAGTGAGCAGAGCTTAGCAGCTCCCCTGTGAAGGCCGCAGGGCGTTGTGTGCCCCTCCTGGTCACGGGGCGGGGCTCAGGCTGGCCCAGCAGCACTCGCCCCATGAAAGCACCACCACACTGAGACGTATTCCCTGCAAGAAACTTCTGGCCCCAATCTTGCCACTATTTGTGCGGGTCACACTCTCATTCAGTCTTGGCCAGACACACAGAAGGAGTTTGTCCTATAACTTGAAAGAAAAAGAAACAAACACAGAGAAACAAGAAGAATGAAGGAAGAGAAACAGAAAAAGGGGAAGGAGAAGGAGAATAAAACAGAAGGAGAAAAAATGGAGGGTTTTGTATGGAATGGCTCTTTGCGAGAAGTAATAATATTCCTGGCAGGGTGTTCTGGCATTCCCCCCGAACCCTCTCATGGGTCAACTGCAGGGACTTAGGAAGTTGCCCTGTTGCATTTTATCAGGAGACTGGAAGAGGTCAACCTTTTAGGATACACATCACATAGAACCTTCTAGAATCAGATCAATGTCTTGGTGCTGCATGCAGAGGCTTGGCATAGATACTCATCTAAGAAAGCACATCCATGCCAACATTCCCCCAGTGCCACCCCCTCTGATATCTCAAATTGCTTTCTGAGGATACATGATGTTTCAAGCAGCTCTATGCACCTGTGAGAACACACGATGATTGGTAAGAGCAGAATGACGTGGGGAGAGTGGACAGTGTCCATTGAGAAAGATGTGCTCTCCATTCCCTGAAACCTACTTTAGGAGGGGGGTCTGCTAATCCCATCACGCATTCTCTGGGGCAAACTCACAGCCCTAGTTTTCATCCTCTTACCTCCGTCCATCAGGTTGGCCCAGTAAATGACTCTAAACCCCTGGAGAATTCCATTCAAGGCTTCCTTGGAAAGTGTGGACCAGGATATTGATATGCTTTCTGGTGATGTTGCTATGGCTTGGACATTTTCAGGGGGGTAACTGGGCACTGAAATTAAATAATTAGAATCTGTAATAACTGTGGGTAGTTTAATTGGCAAAGCAATATGGAATAAGCAACATTAGTTTAACATTTCAATATGCAGGCAAAAGAAAAAATCACACTCAATCCATAAAATTAAGGGGGGAAAATGAATACCATTTCCCTATTCAAATAGTATGATAACTCCATAAGATAATGTGAGTTTATGCGTAAGTCCTAACAGACTTCCAGTCTCTCTTTCCAGCTTAACCGCTTCACGTTGAAGGAGGTTGCCCCGGGACTGAGGAGCAGAGAACACTTGTGGTCTTACTGCAAGAGTAAAAAGCCATTGCTTCTCTGGTTTGTGTCCCCATCACTCTCGTGACTGTTTGACGTTACATTTGCTTTATACAGTACATATCCTCTGCATTTCGTAGCATATGGCATATAAATGGGAAGCCTGGCTACTGAAAGGTACTGAAAAGCAGACATGTAGTCATAGCTTACTCACTGCCCCCCTCCCTGGTAAACCCCCCTTGCAAAACTATACCATTGTGTCAGAGGAAAGACAGTAAACAGACTGAGATGGGGGCTGTCTGAAATGTTTTTCACATCGAGTTTATCCAGACCTTAAATGCTGTACCTGGGAAAAGGGACAAAACATCAACAGAACCATACACATCAATGAAGAGTTAGCATTGAGGTGAAAACCAAAAGGCATATGTAATCATGATTGCAAAGATCATGACACTGGATGGAAAATCCCAGTCTCTGGGTTTCTGGTTTTCTAAGACTTCTCTCTGTAGAAATGGTCAGAAATTATGGATGCAAGTCACCCTGTGCCTCTTCAAACCTATGATCACGTGGCTAACTGCACAAGAGGTAACTGCAGTGCAAATTTGGTGCCTTAAAATCTACACTTAGTGCTACAATGAAGCCCGTATTCTATCTCTGCCCCTAACGTGAGGTCTCTGGACACAGAGCTCTTTGCTTTTCAAGCACTCCTGGAACAGTCATGGGAGAAGGCGAATTAACTCCTTGTGGTCATTAGGGGGCGCTCAGTCACCGTGAGATTTGCGCCAGGAAGCCTGCTCATTCCTTGCTCTGGTCCAAAGTGCTTGGAAATAGGAAGCAATCATAAAGAGAAAGAGAAGGAAGGAAGGAAGGAAGGAAGGAAGGAAGGAAGGGAGGGAGGGAGGGAGGGAGGAAGGAAGGGAGGGAGGGAGGAAGGAAGGGAGGGAGGGAGGAAGGAAAGGAGGAAGGAAGAAAGGAGGGAAGGGAGGAAGGGAGGAAGGGAGGAAGGG
>NW_023270515.1:1699553-1707627 GCF_011800145.1 Mirounga leonina
AGGGAGGGAGGGAGGGAGGATCCTACTTAACTCTGATCTGGAAGAAATTCTTAGAAAATCAGATTTCTACATTTCTACATTCTGGTCAGGCTTCTGCAGTCCTAGAGCAAGCCTTGGATGCACTCGGGAAAAGCCCAATTCTTGTGCTTGGAATGAATGAGATGCTGGAGAGGGAATGATTTGGGCTTTGCAATCAAGCTCTGTCAAGGGTGAGACCCAATCCATGCAGCCGGCGAGGGGATGCAGGCAGACCTCCCCGGAAGCCTCGGTCCCCCAGGCCGGGCACCTCTGCCACTGCAGAGCCAGCAGGAGCCAGGCTGTGTGTGGGGGGCAGAGTGGCGACCAGAGCAAACCCTTGAGGAAGGGAAGGCGTGAGCGGCGGCCGCCAGACCTACCATCCTCGAGGGTGGTGGTGATGATTTCCTGAGAAGAAGGTCCCGTCCCGGCCCGGTTGCAGGCCTGCACCACCAGGCCGTACTGGGTGAACTTATTGAGGTTGTCCAGGGTGTAAATCTCACTGTCCCCAGTGGTGTCAATGCTGATAATGTTGAATTGGAAGTTGCCCCCAGTGCTGTACTCGCGGTAACCTATTTGGTAGCCACGGATAATCCCATTTTGCAAATGTTTCTTGGGAGCCTAAAGAGGAAAAGAAAAGAATACACTAAGGAACCTGGGGGAACAACCGGAGGGGAGCCAGCCCACCCCCTCGGAGGAGAGCGGAAGGAAGTCTGAAGGTCACGGTAATAATAGCAGCAGGTGTCCGGTGGGGGTGCGGTGAGGGGTGCTGGCGGCGAGCCCACGCACAGCCTGTTCCCGGCCGGGGGCCCTTCCTCCGGAATTCAGGAACACCGAGTGCACGCGAGGTGCCATCGCCGACCAGCAACCACACAGGCCCCCTGATCGTCGCCCCTTCGCCCGGCAGCATCTGCTGAGCTGGAGCTGTTCTGCCAGGTTGTCCGAGGCACTGGGGAGCACAGAGGATTTTTTACAACAAGGTCCCTGCCCTTGCGGAGCTTACGCTCTCATGGAATGTTCCAGAATAAAGGTGTTTCCCGTTGGCAGCTGCGAGTAAAAGGAGTGCGCCACCGACAAGAAGGCACAAATCATCTCGGAATCTTACCACGGTGATTTAAAGCGGGCAGCGGCGAGGCTACGTTAGCTACTTCACTGATGACGGAGGATCTGCAGAGTCTGCAATATCGTGGGTTCTTAGAAGAAACCAAACTCTTTTCGAGTGTGTTACGAGAACGACACAACAGCGATGCTCTAAAGCAGTAAGGGTTTTGTAGCCTTTCAGGCAGTCAAGTGATATGGGTGTGTATGCAAGTGTGTATGTGTGAGTGTGCTGTGTCTGTGTTCACTACAAACCATGGATTTAGGTTACTCAGGACCGTGAAAGGCTTTCTCTGTCCCCAAAGTGCTGCCAGTCCGGTTGGAGAGAGGGAGTAAACACTTAGGACACCATAGAGAATCTCAGGTGTCTACGCGTCCGGCACTGGACAGCGAAGGCCGGTGGGCATCCAGAAAGTGGCAAGCTCAGAGTGGTTTGAAGAGGGCGGCCCCCGCGGGCTTGGAAGGATGACCAGGGTCTGGGATTGGGAGGGGAGGAGGTGGCGAATGGTGCCTGCAGAAAGCAGCTGGGGGAGGCAGAGAGGCTGGAGCAGTCTCATTTCATGCATGTACACAGTTCCGATGGAGATCGATAAAACAGTCGTCCAAATCATGACGTTTTTAGTTAAGCTGGCCCTGTTGGACCCTGACATGAGAGCTCATCCCTTTTTTACAAGCAAGTCTCTCGGCAATCTTGTTTTTCCAGTGATGAGCTATGAATTTTCACTTTGTATTAAATCGGATCTAAAGACTTTAGATTTTGAGAATTTGATTCCATGGAGATTATCTTACCACAACCACTGAACTTGCATTTATGTCATTTAATTAATTAATAAAATTTATTTCCCTGCAAGAGTCATCTATAAGTCAAATTTGAAACAGATATTTTTCTTATTTCATGTAGTTTTTAAATGTTAAATACATTGACCCAAATATAAATGACACCTATTTTTAAAGATTGGTTTATGCCCATTAAATATTCTAATTTTTCAACTGGCTCCCTGTGTAGGCTTAAGACCTCCTCAGATACTAAATCAGGATCACAGTATGGTGGTTATGGCATCAGGTCAAGGAGCAAGTGAAGGGCGTAGAGGCAAATGCCCATCAGAAAACGTTTACCTAGAGAGGCAACCAATTTAGCTAAATCTTCCAAAAGCAGGGGGATCTGCTTGCTGACTTTTAGCTTCTTGGGTTTGTGATCTGATTGCACAGGTAGGGTGGAGTCTTCTTGTTTTCCCTCCCATAGATGAATATATATTCTAACTAGCTTAATTTATGACAGGCATTTTTTAAAGATTTTATTTTTTTTGAGAGAAAGAGAGAGAGAGGACATGAGAGAGAGAGAGAGCATGAGTGGTAGGGAGGGGCAGAGGGAGAAGCAGACTCCCCGCTGAGCAGGGAGCGCAATGTGGGACTCGATCCCAGGACCCTGGGACTATGACCTGAGCCGAAGGCAGACACTTAACTGACTAAGCCACCCAGGCACCCCATGATAGGCATTTTTAATCAAAGGAACATTTACTCAGCCATCAGAAAGGATGAAAACCCAACTTTTACATCAACATGGATGGGACTGGAGGAGATTATGCTAAGTGAAATAAGTCAAGCAGAGAAAGTCAATTATCATATGGTTTCACTTATTTGTGGAACATAAGGAATAGCATGGAGGACATTAGGAGAAGGAAGGGAAAAATGAAGGGGGGGAATTGGAGGGAGAGATGAACCATGAGAGACTATGGACTCTGAGAAACAAACAGGGTTTTAGAGGGGAGGGGAGTGGGGGGATGGGTTAGCCTGGTGATGGGTATTAAGGAGGGCACATACTGCATGGAGCTCTGGGTGTTATACGCAAACAATGAATCATGGAACACTACATCAAAAACTAATGATGTAATGTATGGTGATTAACATAATAAAATAAAATAAAAAAAAAAAGGAACATTTAACAAATCACATGAAGAGAAAGTATTGTTTTCATGGACAAAAACAAGCCAAAACTCTAACTATGTCAGGCAAAGTTTATGTTTTATTATTACTTTGTAGTCTGGATAGTCAGATTTCCACTTAGGGATGTGTTTACATTAAAGAAATCCTTGAAAACATATTGAAAACTCAGATCTCTTTTTAAAAGTCCATGAACAGAGGAATTCTGCACGTTCAGTATAGGAAATTTCAGGGATTGCGGTGCAAGTACCAAAGAGTTTTTGAAAGTGACCCTGGAGACTTTCCCTGAGTGGAATGAATAACAAGCCGGTGTGGACAGGGTGTGTGGAAAAATCTGACAATGGGCTTCATGTCATCCCAAGACAAATTAGTGCATAATATACTTAACTTTAAAATATGTTTTGGGGGGCACCTCGGTGGCACCTTGGGTGGCTCAGTCGGTTAAGCATCTGCCTTCGGCTCAGGTCATGATCCCGGAGTCCTGGGATTGAGCCCCAGGTCAGGCACCCAGCTCAGCGGGGATCCTGCTTCTCCCTCTGCCTCTGACCCTCCCCCTGCTTGTGCTCTCTCTCTCTCTCTCAAATGAATAAATAAAAAAGCTTAAAAAAATAAAATATGTTTTGGATGATGCTTTAAACATCCATGCCTTCGTGTGTGTGTTTACCTGGGATAAAGGTAGATGTCTGTAAGGGAGAAATCCTAATGGGGAAGGCAGTTTTAGGATACAATTCTCTGGCCGTTAATTATCATCAAATTGTGATTGACAAAATGGGTCAAAAATAATTATTTGTTTCATGAAACCAAATGAATGAAATTAATGGTGAAGTAGGAAGAAAAGAAAAAGAGGAAATCAGGTAGAGATCTTGAACATACTTTGAATCTTGGTTGCAGATAATGGAGAAGGCAAATTTCCTAAGTTACCGCTTCGATCATGCCCTCTTCTCCCCAAATCTCAGCAGTACCCATTGTGAGATTTAAGCCCAGTTGTAGTCTTTCCAGGCTAATGCCCCCTGGCTGCTCCCCGATGACCGAGGATTCTCTCTGGATCCTCGAACAAGCATGGAAATTCCCACTCTCTTGTGTTTTTCCATCTCATAAAGCCCTCATCAGAGACTGCTCTTCTTCCTCCTCTATCAAAGCCCAACTCATTCTCCAAAGCCAGCTCAACTTCCAGCTCATCTGCTTCCTTCGACTGCCTCCATCCAAGGAGTTCTCTCTCCTCTGGCCTCCCCCGCATGCACTGATTCACCATCAGCTCAGTGAGAACTGATCACTTCCATCCCCTCCTGTGGCCACTGTTCCATATCGAATGCCGGGTTTCCAAGGACTTGATTGCAAGCTCCAAGTGCCTAAGGATTCTCACAAACATGTTTGAAATCTCATCCACTCACTTGTCCAAAACAGGGCTTCAGCACAGTGGACATTCTCAGAAAATGTTACTGTGGATGCAGAAGAGAATGGTTTTGAGCATACATGAGGCACAAAAAAAGTGATGGGCAGGAATGACGTCAGTTGCAGGCTTATAATCTGACTGGGTGCAGGGCTAATGAGAACAGTTTGAAGATAAAAGAGCTGCCCAGACTCTAGGTCCATGATGTAGCTGTTGATCAGAGGCCTGGACTATCCAGTACCGAAGGATCTCTCAGGATCACCGTGCAACTTGGATCCAAGTTGAGAGCTGGCTTCCATGTGGTCACTCAGCGTGGCGGCTCATGCATCAGGATAAGAGATCCAGGTGGGATTTGGGGGGGGTCCAGCTTCACTTCCCAGTCCCCGTCAAGGGAATAAAATAGCATCTGAGGTGCCAACTTGTTTGGACAATGTCATCCTTTTTCTTTTCCTTCTTAAAGCAGGGATTCTGGAGAGTTTGTTCACTTGTTTGGCCAGCTCATGGGTGACGTGATTTTAGAATAAAGATCATTTATGACAGATCCAGATTTATAGCAAATCTCACCTGGCAAACAGTTCTCTTAATACATATTAAAGGAAGACTCTGGAGAGTAAGTGAATGGAAAAATTAAAAAAAAAAAAGAAAAAAGAAAAAAGAAAGTCAGTCCAAGGCTCACTGTATATTGCAGAATTCAACCATCTGAGCGCCTTTCTGCTCCAGAAGATGCTGTTACTTACAGACCGCTCTGAATTACACGTGTCCTGTTTCTACCTTCTCTCAAGCCCCTTTGAGTGTGCGGCAGTTCTGGGAGAAGCCCTCCTCTATTCACTGTTGTGCTTTTCATGTAGGGATTAATTATTTTCCTGTGTTGAATACTACTCTTCCTTTCATTTACCTGTGGATCCAGTAATGAGCCTGGGTTCTTTCCATTTGTCTCATTTATCTGCCATCTGGGGAACTCTCTCCCCTTTCTAGCCTTAGGCGTTTTCCTCCTCCTGTAGTCTCCCTAAACAGCCTTCTTTCATCCTTCCGGGTGTCCTTCCTCCAGCCTCTGGTCCCTGCTCCAACACCCACTTCCTTTAAGAAACTGTCTCTTTTGATCTCCATGACAAGACTAGTACAGGGTCAGTGTATCTGTGGTTTGCAAGTGTCTGTCCGTCCAAATGAGCCTTGAACCTGCCTGGGGCAGATACAGAGGTCTTTAAAAGTCAGTAGGAACAGGGATGTGCAAATGCTCACAGCCCCATCAAGGATGTGAGTGATGAGAGCAGGCCTCTCTTCTTTAGAAAGCCACCAGCCAGGTCCTGTTTCTGCACACTTCCCTCCCCTTTCCCAGCGCAGGTGAACGGACTCTGCTCAATGCCAGGATTCACCGGCTGACCAACCTCGAGAGCTAAAACCTCTGCTGCAGATTTCTGCATTCCAAGAATACCACATTACTCAGGCATGTTGAGTAAGGCAGGTGAAAAATGAATTGAACACTCTCCTTTGAGATTCTTCCAAATTCACTTGAAATGTAACCTGTCCTCATTCCCCTTTTATTCCAGGGGCTGTGGACTGTCTTTCTTATCTTCATGTACTCCTTCCAGTCCCCATCCCTATTCCCCAACATAAATAGCAGCTACTCAGTAAGCTTACGCAATGGATGGATGCATTCAATGGAACAGTAGGAACTGGTGCCTGTCCTATTCAAGGGGAGAACTGCAAGTGAACCTATGATTAGAGCAGAGCGTGGTGCTTGCAGTGCCGAGGGTTGGCATGGGGTATCGTGGAAGGGAAAAGGGAGAGGATTCCCAGAGAAGGGGCATTTCATCTGAGCCTCTAGGAGGACCCGCCATTGTCGAAGAGGGACAGCCTTACCCGAATGCAGTCAGCCTCCCCACAGCACCCGGGTGAGATAACTAGAGACGACCCCGGAAGGAACAGCTCCAAGTGATCCTTCAGAAGGTTTCTGTGCTGACTGTGGGGGTAGAGATGGCATGAGCTATTCAGTTCAGGTCTGAGATGAATACAGAACTTCGAACTAGGCACAATATTGAGAGGCCAAGAACTTTGACTCGAAGCTGGTAGTCACTGTGTTCTCATCAGATCTGGCAGCTGGGGAGGAGGCGGCAGCCAAGCATGTGCTCGGGCTTGGAAAACACATGTAGAATTTTAGAAACAGGCTCTTACAGTTTTATGGGATGAAACTGAGGTTAACTATTGCATAACAGGACTTCATTTATTTAATTTCTAAAGTGTGTGTGGGGGGTGGCTCTCATTTCATTCATTCATTCATTCATCCAACCAACAAACGTGTTGAAGAGCTACTCTTGCTGGGCCCCCTCCTTTTTCTGAATTTCACTGTTGTTTGCATCCCACGCTGTCTGGTAACCACACACAGCATTTCTCACCAGCCTTAATGGCTTATCCAGTGTTTTCTGCCAAAGACCTAACAAAGGAGTTCATAGCCCGTATGCAGACCCCACCTGGTGTTATATGTATTGCCTCTGAGAGCTGGTCTCCAGAATATCCCACATTTAATGTCAGGGCCTTTAGATGTCTTAATGTTTCTGAGAAACAATGTTTCTTGCCTGGAAGGGTGACGGCTCACAGTGTCCCAGAGTCTGGGAGTGGGGTCTGTTGGAAAGAAATGACACAGAGAGTGCAGGTGTCCAGGTTCAAACCAGGGAAAGAGCAGGGAGACAGTGCGGAGGGGCTGCATGAGATGTGTCCACGGGCCACCAAGAGGCACAGCCAGGGCCCAGCCAGGAAACAAGGCACCTGGAGACTGTGAGGCTTTGGGGGACAGGTCTCACCTGTGTTTCTAGACATTGCACAGACAATGGGGATGCAGAGAGAAAGGGGTTTGGGTTAGGATGCCAAGAGGACCCCAACTATTTAGCGGCAGCTGAGTGATCTCAAAGGGCTTGGCTCCTCCCATGTAGACCGGAGAGACCCAGCCTGGAGTAGCTCCCCTGTAGGTAATGGAAGCCCCTGGGGATGGCAGGGAGAGGTGCCAAACACAGCGTTTTCAAAGGTATTAGATTCTCCGTAAAGGAATGGTCTGCCTCAACCATACGAAGAATTGCTGCTGTCAGTCTTTGTAACTTCTGCTAGTGTAAGGTCTGTCCAGAAGGACCAGAGAAGATCTGCAGTTCAGAAGGAACTGCAGAATGAAAGGAAGGCTTTCATTTCATGCCTGGAAAGAGTCCCTCAGTGGTTTAACCCTCTGCCAAGTAACAGGAAACCATTTGCGACGTATTTCAGCTGCATGTGACTGCTTCATGTTTGGTAAAGCATGGTGGACATGGGGCCAAGTCCTGGGGCCTGTCTATTTGGCCATTTCTTCTACATGGCCCTTAGCTAAGAATGTATATATATTTTTTTACATTTTTAAATGGCTGCAAAATTCAAAAGAGGAAGAATATTTTGTGACACGTGAAAATTACATGCGCTTCAACTGTCAGCGTGCCTGGGTAAAGCTTTACTGGCTGTCTGCTTCCCTGCTAGGGTAGGCAGAGCTAAGAGTTAAGACAGAGACTATGTAGCTCACAAGGCTGGAAGTCTTTACTCTCTGGCCCTTGACAGAAACAGTTTACAGACCCCTGGAGGACACAGCGCTGCGGACTGAATCAGTGTGCAGGGTGC
>NW_023270515.1:1707637-1709639 GCF_011800145.1 Mirounga leonina
GGAGAGGCACCTCCATGAGAGGAGGATCCAAGAGAGGCCAGGGCTTGATGGAGTCAGTCCCCTTTCCTGCTGGGATGGCAAAGTCCTAACCTGTGTCCTATCTTAAGAAGACCAGCAATGGCTGCATCAACAGCAGACTTTTGGTCATGGACTTAATATCTACCATGTACACTTTATGTCATGATTGAAGCATAGAGGGGCATTGCTTCCATAGCGCTATTTACCTTTGTCTCTTATCTGTGCCTGGGTAATGAAAAGCATTAGCCCCAACTGAAGGAATTTCAGGCATGAACACTCATGAATGGATAATGGAGGAGAGCATTGAGAAAGTGTCCAATAGGACCATTTCCCCTGTCAGCAACATGCTATCCTGGATGTGGGATCCCTCAGGGACCACTCTGGTTCTCAGATGGAGGATGCACCTGACACACGCCCAAATGCTGAGACAGCCACAGGTCCTGTACAGAGCCCCCGGGAGTGACAATGCCCATTCTCTGCCTCATCCTTTCCTTTCTTGGGAATTCTGACTTCCAGAAGTCAGTAAGAATACACCTCCTGAATTCTTATGTTATTTAGATAAAAACAGGGCTTATATCCAACTTCAGGTTGTAACTTTCAGAAAAAACAAAAACGATAATATATCTTTAAAAGGGAGAATTGCTTCACTTCCTGTATTTCTATGATTACTCAAAGTACATAGCACTTTTATTTTACATCTCAAGTTAAAATTTTCAAAAGAATGTACTGAAATTTTCAAAAGAATGTACTAATGTGAGGAATCCATCATAAGAGTTACAAGAATGTAAAACTTGTTTTCAAAGATTTTAATACAAAGAGGAGCTGGCTTTTAAAGATATTGTGGGAGGTTACCTTGAAATAGACTTAGTTGGTTATATCTTAGTGCATTAGATTAAATGTATTTGTACTGGTGAAATGAACCTGAAAGCATACATTGTTTTTCTGTTCTGTTTCACGTTATTATGAAAACGAAATGTGGAAATTAGATGCAGAAAAGTCTCTTACAGCAATTGGCTCTCGCTGTCCTGGCTGGAGTTCTTCCTGAAACAAACCACAGAGAACTTTGTCCAGCCTGGTTTTAAATGATAAAAGGAACATCAGATTTCTTCCTTTGCCTTAGTGGACATGTCCATGGCATAACAGATGTCATCTGGTATCTGTGGAATTCTTGGTTGGGCATGTTTTCCTTTATTCATTTGATTTTTCCTTCTAACATCTGTGCTCATTTACTAATGTATCTACCCTATTTGATTTTTCTGCTAAGATGAGAAATGTGTTATCAGCAAGATGGCTTAAAGAGTGCTCTCTAAGAAAATGAGGCACATAAAATAGTGTATATTCATTCACTCACTTGCTTGATGGATGCCAACTAGCTCATTTGTAATACTTAGCTCCATATTCCCTGTAACTTGAACTTCTGATTTGCTCTGTTAAAAGTGGAGTTAGTATTTTATGAGAACCAGTAAAACTATACCTGAGACAGTCTTATGAATATTCTTCTTAAAATCATTATCTATCTGTCAATTATTAGATTATTTAAATTTATGTATTTATTTATTGGTCAAGCAAATTTCACAATACTTACATTTACTGGGGTGCATTGTTAGCAGAAAGGGCCCCAAGCGCCACTAGGGGGCAAGCACCCAGGGTGGAGATCAGAATCAAGGCTGTCATTCGAGGGCCCAACCTACAGATTCTAAAGTGCCCTCATGTCCTCCATCCTCCCTGTTATAAGTCAGTGCTGAGAGACTAGCAGGGAGGATAACGCTCATCAGCATGTTTACGTGTTTATGATAAAATGAAAAGAACGCTCCGAACGGAACTAGTGTAAAGGGTTTGAGTTTCAGCAAAGACAAAGTAGCTTGCTCGAGGTCATTTTTATTAGGTATAGAAATGGGAGTAATATCTAATTTTCCTGAAGTCTAATCCAGTACTTTTTATATTATATTATATTATATTATATTATATTATATTATATTATATT
>NW_023270515.1:1709649-1754427 GCF_011800145.1 Mirounga leonina
TTATATTATATTATATTATATTATATTATATTATATTATATTATATTATATTATTATTATTCTTATATGCAATTTGTTATAGATATATTTAACTTATGTTAATCCTACTTTATGCATAATGAAGTGTTGTCCGGTGATATTTTTGTAAATAGTCTTCATTTTACACTGAAAGTATTGTATATTCATATACATATATATCCCTGTAAGATTTCATAGCTAAAATTATGCACAGTGTACTTAATAAACAAGTAATTTTCAATATTATTCAACCACGAGCAATTTTTAACCTCATGTCCCAAGTTTAGGATCTAACTGACTCGTAAAATGTGATGTTGATGTATCAGACAAAGAAAGACTTATGGCTGGTCATCAATTAATGTCCAGAATGCTCTTTTAGTTATGACCTCTGATTCTTACGCGTTGTTCATATTTGCATCTTGACAATATGTTCTCTGTCAAGGCAAAAATACCATCCTTGCCTCCTGACTCACTGTAACCTAGCAGTTTATAATCTAACAGCTCTGAAACAGAACCACGGAAGTGCCTGCTCACAGACGCCTTGCCTTGTCAGGTTCATCCAGGCTCAGTGTGAAGCTTTCAGAATAAACCATCTGAAAGGACTGCCCCGATGAATGGAGATGGCCTTGGTCCTAGTCCTTAGTCCAAGCCCAATTTGCGTCCTGTCAGGGTCAATTAACTGGAGCAGTACCCTGGGACGTGCCTCCTCTACTGAGTCTGAGCTAAGCTCTCCAGCATGCCTGGTGTCAGACCTGGATCGACACTTCTGACAGCTGAGCAGCCTTTGGAAAGGTAGCCAGCATCTTTTTGCTACACTTGGGGGTTGGGAACCAAGAGAATTGCCTGCGTAGGTTGGGAGGCCAGCCAGGACCCTTTGGGAGGCTGGCCTGAGGCTCTTCTCTGGGACAGAGAACGAGGGTCACTGGTGAAGGCCAATCACACGGCTAAACCAGGAGGGCTAATCCAAGGGATAGATGGAGAGGGATGCCAAATATACAAGTGAGGCAAATAAGCAATGAGTCGTTTTATTAAAGGGATCTGTATATTTTATACATGCACAAAAAAGTAAGATGTGAATATAGCCCAAGGGTTTCCAAAAGAAAAGGTAGCCCCTCTTGATATGAATGTTTTAACATGAATGTATACAATGGGAATGGCTCATGTATTCATTTAACAAATATTTAAATATACTTCTACTGGGGATATGGTGGACAAACAAAAACAAAACAAACAAAATAAAATATGCCCTCTACCCTCACAGAGCTAGTCAACTGTCAGAAGTTGAGAGAAAATAATCATAGGGTATGTGGACAACCAAGAGGTTTTGAAATCAGTTTGGATTTTCCCTCTCTTGTTAGAGGGGAAAGAGGCTGACTTGTTAATATGAGAAGGGCTGATAGTTCCTTAAATATTTGTAAGACATGTTGGTCATTGGGATTTTTAATAAAGCTGCTGTAAATCCAACTCTAGAACAAATTGATTAAGAAGTGTAAATTTTGTAATTTTTCATAGCCTGAGGATTAAAGTGAGAGTCAAGGAATGAAGTAAAATTAATTTCAAGGCAACCCTTTTGAATTTCAATGGATGTTGGAAAAAGGGGTGTTGACTTACTACTCCAGTTATGCTAAGGCTAAGTTTACATTTGGAAAGAAAGAGGGATAAGGTAGAAATTACATTTTTCCTATTTTCTCTAATATTAAAGTCAAGTAAAATTTATAACAGGAAGTTGGAAGGAACAGGACAAGAAACTAATATTTGCTGAACCTCACTATGCACAAGCCACAATCTTGGCACTTTGTGTACCTTAGCTTATGGGTTGCTTAGAAACCAGTCAGAAAAATCTCGGTGAAGGTCCTCGACCTGACAGTCCCAAGCCCTCAGATTTTGGGCAAATCCCTTCAATGTCAAGAATTTGTACGAAACCCAGTATACCCAATGCACAGATCTAACGGCATAATGCATGCAAAGTTGAGCACAATGTCTGGCTGAGAGCAAATGTTCAGAAAGACTGCTTTCCCAGGGACCCCAGCCAGGAAATAGCATTTCAGAAGACAGTCCTTTTCCAATGTGGCATGCCATTTCCTGGGTAGAGGGATTTAGATGCAGGAGTCAAGTGGAGCCTGCAGTTTATTAAATCATTATGATGAAGGTCACTGGCAATAAGGCAGCTCTGCTTTTAAATGACAAGCTAAGCCATTTTCCCATTGTAAGAGCTCATCTGGGAAACATAACATATTGCAATGATGCCTCAATTAGTTGGAATTACTGGGGATTGTGCAGATGTGGTGTTTTAGTTAAAAGTATTCTTCGGATTACTGAAATTTAATCAAATCCCTAAATATGCAATGTTCAAATTTTATGCAAATCAGGTATCTCTTCTGCAACATTGTTCATCCCAAACAAAATCTAGCCAGAGGGTTTGATACAGAGGGGCAAGAAAGTGGCAAGATCATTCTCAGGACTTTGTCCTGAGTCATCAGTTGGACAACAGTTTTTAGCACTGTAATATTTAAACGATTGAAAATTTCATAGTTTTGGGATAGCGTATGGCTCTAAAAAGACTTCTCATTCAAAACAAAAGAAAATATTTATATCAATAGGAAAAAAAATCTCTGCCTTAAATTGCATCCCTGGAGAAATGTTTTGAGATACTTGTGATAGTTAAATATTTCAGATGCTTAAGATTTTATGTTATGAACACATACAGATAGCAGGCAATCAAACTGTCCTTTATTTGCAATAACATGGGATCAGTTGATTCTGAGACTGACCAGAAGAGAAAGTGACAGGCACTGTCAAAAGAGACTTGCTCTGTCAGTATTCTGACACTTAGGGAGGTAGATTAAACCATAATTTTCTGAAAAGCCAAAGAATTCTCCTTTAGGTTTATGATTTTCAGGTACTTAATCAAATATATTATCAATAATCAGTAACTTTAAATATTGTTTCTGATTTTTTAAGATTTTATTTATTTATTTATTTGAGGGGAGTGGGGAGGAGCAGAGGGAAAGGGGCAAGCTGACTCCAAGCTGAGCTCCAAGCCCAACGTGGGGCTGGATCTCACGGCCCTGAGACTGTGACCTGAGCTGAAATCAAGAGTCAGGTGCTTAACTGACTGAGCCACCCAGGTGCCCCCATATTCTTTCTGATTCTGAATAACCACAGCAAAAACTGCAAGAAATTGTATTTGCTTTTGCAAACCCTTCTGTGTTCCAAAGGGGAGGAACAAAAGTTAGAAAATGAATATTATCATTTACTTCCTTTTAATTTATTTAGAACCACTTATGCTATCTTTTTTTTATTATGTTATGTTAATCACCATAAATTACATCATTAGTTTTTCATGTAGTGTGCCATGATTCATTGTTTACATATAACATCCAGTGCTCCATTCAATACGTGCCCGCTTTAATACCCATCACCAGGCTAACCTAACCCCCCAACCCCCTCCCCTCTAGAACCCTCAGTTTGTTTCTCAGAGTCCATAGTCTCTCATTGTTTGTCTTCCCCTCTGATTTCTCCCCTTCATTCTTCCCTTCTTATGCTATCTCTCGAGTTCCTGTCAAGGCACTGCTCAGCATTTTTATTTAACTCCAAATACTTAAAATTATTAAAAGCCTGATTTAATAGGGCACTGGTTCTTGGACATCTTCCTGAAGGCTGACATTTGATGTGATGTGCAGAGGGCCATTTCCTCTGACACTTAACAAATTTTTTGAACCATTACTGTCATTTATTTTTCGATAAATTACAGTAGGAGCTCATACGTAAAGGGGTGGGTCTGTGCGCTCCATGGAGCGGGGATGGTGGTTTTGGGCGCCCGCCACGGTAGGCTCAGGGGAACTTCCCTGCAGCATGAGTTAGACCCTCACGATATTCCAGCCCGGGGTTCGGAGTTCCTCAGAGCTGGGAGCCTTCTCTATGGCAGTTTCTAAAAGGCAGAATGTGATTTGGAACCCTTGGGCTGTGGACCTCATCATTCTCAACTCGAAGATGTCCTCATCTAATCATTTGTTCACTCACTCATTCATTCGTGCAAGTGCGTCAGCCAATGGGGACCAGAGAGGAACGAGGTCCTCCCTGACCTTAAGCAGCTCTCCAAACCACAGAGGAGGTACAAGCGACGGAAGGTAGAACCTGTGGGATGGGGGCCTCACTGAGTTGTCACCAAGAGTGAGGGTCCCATAGGGGCTCAGACAATTACTCCCAGACTCATGCAGGACTGGACGGGGGGGCAGTGGGGAGTGTTACAAACAGTGTCGTCATTGACAGTGAAGGAGGAGGGGGATGCCAACTGTGGGCACATGAATGGCCTGTTGGAACAGGGGCAAAGTGGGGGTGACAGCCTGCAGCCAATGCTGAACGGCCTCGGGAGTCCAACAGGTCTCGGTTGACATTCAGTGGGCCATGGGGAACCTTCACCAAGCTTGAAATTTTAAAAATTTGAAACTTTTCCTTGGTGAAAGACATGGCTGAAATAAAAAGGAGGATTGTGTTGTTTATTTTGTTCATTAGAAGGGATATGTCACGGAAGTGTTGCTTATACAATAATTAGACAAACAATATCTAGCTCCAGTGTGACCTTTAGTCTCCAGAGTGCCCGGGACCTTTCAGAGGTCGGGAGTCTAAAATGGCTGTTTTCCCACCAAAGCCCCGGCACCCTTCTCCCCTCTGTCGCCTCTCTCCCCTGAGCGCATCTTTTACTTCTGTAGGTTGTCCTGTGACCATGAATGAGTTTCCAGTTCGCTCCTCCCATGACCCCGGTATTTCTATCCTGCTGACTGGGGCAGGGCTCCCTCTCTGGGTTAATGTGATTTCTCTTTCTTTCTTAACCTCCTTCTCTCTTTCCCTTTCTGGTCAGTTTCCTCACACAAAATGCAAATCTGGGGCTTTTACACCATAAAATCAAGGCGTATTTCATGCAGCATATTGTCCTTTACATATACTTTGGATTGTAGATAAAAGCACACAGTTTAGTGAAATCAGTGATGCACTTTCGTTACGTAATCAGGCCGACGTGAAATGACAAGCCAGCGAATGGGGGTCCTTACCCCGTTCAGTCTGTAAAATCATCCGGACACCTGTCTGCACGCTGACAGGCCCCACAACATCAGCCTGCTGCTCTGAGAGAAGCCACTGCCCCATGAACTGTGCATTACGACCGGCTCATGATCTAACGGAAGCCAGGCTTTCTGTCCATAGCCCACAGCGTGTCCATTCTCTCAACACTAAGAAGAAATTTCGCTGCAATTCACCGACTTCTGCCTTTTTTCTCCTCTGGAGACAGAAAGGAGGCCATGCCTAGAAAGTCTCAAAAGTTTCCATTTTGGGGCATACGAGCTCTGTGGACAGATACCTTTCTCAGGCAGGACCCAGAAAGCTTTAGGGGCCACAGGAATAGCTGAGCCTTCTCAGCGGCAAAGCGTGAGGCTGTGCGGAGCCCGCGGATGAAGCCTCACAGAGCCTTTAATTTGAGACCGAGTGAGTCAGCATTCCGTCTGCAGAACGGCCGGGATGCGTACAGGGTTATGGCTTGCTGAGCGCCTTTGACTGTACAGCATGTGACGCTCGCTGCTGGTGGACATGCTCACAGAGAGGAACGCCACCCCTTCCCACGCTGCCCGGCCTGTGCTGGCTGTGCGGCCGAGCAGTCCCGGCCTGCTGTCTGCAGGGGCCAACCACTGGCTGGGGTACAAGAGCTCGCACGAAGGGGCTGTGGATTCGGCACTGAAGAGAGGCGCCACCCTGACAACCGGGAGCCCTTTTTGTTATAGATGCAGCTCCCTTTACGAAAGAGCTGGTACCAGGAGGAAAACACCCACAAGAGGCGTGATGCGTTAGGTCATCAATGGTTTTAGGGGCCTGCCACTTGCGGACCCCGCTGTGGTTGTCGGCTTGGCCTCTGCCCTGAGTGCGAACGCAGGGGGAAAGGGTGAGAGCAGAGGAGAGGGAACCTCAGACCTGGAAGAGCCAGTGCAACTCACACAAGTTTGGACCCAACAAGAGCACTCCGGGGAGAGTCTACAGTCATCATCTGCAGGAGCACATCCAGGGATGATGAATTCCCAGGACAGTTTCCCCCCCCCAGGTTAGTGAGGTCAAGAACCCTGGGGCGGTGGCACCTCACACGCCCCTCGTGACCAGCTTGCTCCAGCTCGTAAGCCAACGCTGCTTCCTTCAGCAACGCCTTTGCTATGAAAAACATGGCGGCCGGATGAAACCATGCTGCGTGTGTAGTTGTTTGCTCTGCAGCTCAGGGTGTCTCTCCCAGTGACCGGCCGCAAGCCCTCATCCGGCCAGCGGCCAGTCCACATCTGCAGCCACATGTGGGCTCCACTGCCTTGGACGGCAGCTGGCTCCACAGCCCACCTCGCTGAGGAGGAAGAGAAGGGCGTTCTCAAGGACACCGCTAGCTGGTGGCACAGTGAGGGCGACGGTCCCTTCTGCCAGCTCCATGGACTATCCGCCATACTCGGATTTGCCACTTTGTAAAAGCACTTAGAAAAAGCTTCCCCTGGACTCAAGTTAGAAGTGCCGAGCACTTCTGCTCCCCTATTTGTGCAGAAACAAGCTCTTAGGACCCAGTCAAATTCAAAGAATGAAAACAAGACATAACAACTCCACTCTCTGTGCACAAGTATTCAAAATGTGGATACACATATTGGATGTTAAGAAAAGGGCTTTTACTCTAACGTTGCAAAACCAAAGTTTCACAAAATGTTAGTGTCTCGGCTTCCTAACACGTAACGTGCGTGAGGTGCTCACCCCGCGAACAAAGTGCCAGGAATACAAGTGTTTGCTTGGTTTACCTTCCAGGTGACCCTGATGCTCTGAGATGACAGGGGTTCCAGGTGAACTTCCTGAGGTGGGCCGTCAGGAGCTGTAAAGACCAAAACCCACGGGCCGGTTAGAACTGAGTTCCAGAGCAGACTGACACCTACACAACACACAGGCCCAGGAGACAGGCCCCTGGCAGCGCAGAGAAGCTTGTCAATGTGGCCAAGTCGCTGGATGCTGAATTCACCTGGTGCGTACTCGCTCCCAGGAAAAATGAACCTTGAGGAACTGTCCTTGTGTTCCTCTTCACCATGCCTTTGACACCGTGATTAATAAACCTCAAGTCTGAGCAAGTTTCTAGGTAGGACAGGAAGTTGTAAGAGAAGATGGCTTTTATGAAACCCTGTGGGACTTGTCGAAGACCCTTCTCTTTCCCTCAGAAGTCATGTTTAGGGACATGGCATTGGGGTCACTCAGGTGGTGCAGAGCTATTGGGGCAAAAAAAAAAAAAAAAAATCAGGATTCCTCTGCTTCCGAGTCCCTTTGATGGCTTTGGTTTTTCACACTTTCTGGTTGAAAACTCTCATGACGTAGGGGCCGTTGCCTCCGAAGGCAGAAGCAAAGTTAGAGAGCCAAAGTGTGCAACTCACACCACCCTATTTCCAATGCTTGTAGAGATTCCAATTACCTTCCAGTTCCAGTCTGTCACTAGGTATCAGAAACATGCTAGCACCAGGCACTCAGTACAGAACTAAGAGGTGGGACACGTTCTGGTCCACCAGGAGTTGACACGTTACCAGAATAGCAGATGCACGCATTGCAAGAAAGACCAGCCTACAGCGTGGTGGACACTCAGGCATCTTCCAAGAAATAGAAGCAACCGGAAACTCAGGACTCAGAGGGAGAGACCCCTCCTGATGAAAACATGCTGTGGGATCGACGGCTCTACCATCTGAGCTGCACAGGGACCATTTCTGTGGACGTGGAGATGTCCATTTGCAGAAGGGGGAGGAGCACAAGGGCAGATGAGGAAGCAGCAGTAGGGAATGTGAACTGGTTTGAAGGGTTTGAAAGTCGGTGGAAGGGTAAAGATAAAGGTCAGATTAGGGGAGAGGCAAGGTCAAGGGAAGCATGCTCTCCTTGGTTCAGGAGAAGAAGTTTTGAGTAATACCCGGATGGAGTTGCTAAGTTGATGGGTGTTTCAATCTTTCTGCCTGAGTTCAAATTCTGGCTGTTATCACTTAGTAGCTGTGTGGTTACTTAATTTCTCTGTGTCTCAGTTTCCTTCTTTATAGAACAGGACAATAAAATGCATGCCATAGGATTGTTATGAAAATAATGTACTCGGTAAATACAAGCAATAATAATTATTTTCATTGGGTTTTTGACACAAGGGGAGGTAAAGGGGGAAATTCATATAATGAAAAGAAAAGGTACACTTGAAGGAACAATGTCTGAGCACAGATGCAAGGGTACGATCAGGAATGGAGGTGGTGGGGTCCCGGGGCATCAGAGTGACCATCTCTGCGGTGGGAGAAGGGAGGAAACAACAGGGGAGCTTTTGGTGGACTTGCTGGTTGAGGGAAGCAGGTTCAAACCTGATTGTGTTTTGTTAGCAAATAAAGCGTGTTTCTTAGCAAATAATAAGAGGCAAGGTCAGGGGCGTCTGGGTGGCTCAGTCAGTTAAGCGACAGCCTTTGGCTCAGGTCATGATCTCAGGGTCCTGGGATCGAGTGCCGCATCGGGCTCCCTGCTCAGTGGGGAGTCTGCTTCTCCCTCTGCCCCTCACTCCCCTGGCTCATGCTCTCTTTCCCTCTCTCTCGCAAATAAATAAACAAAACCTTTAAAAAAAAATAAAAATAAAAACATAGACAAAGTCAGCAAATCAGAATGGGAGAAGGAAGGAGGGCCGTGGCTTTAGGAACACAGGGCTCAGGGAATGGTAGTGGCCAATGGAAATGTGTGCCCTGCACAGCACAGAGGGACACGGAGCCCCAGCTTGGCATGTGAACATAACACGGGGGGAAGCTTGCGTGTGGGCCTTCATGAGGGCATCGACAGGTGCAGACAGAGTGTGCAAGTGGACTGGGGTGAGCATTGGCGCTGGGCAGGAAGAAGCAGGCGCCCAACTTCTACCGGGGGAGGGGCAACAGGACCCTCTGGCTCCATAGATGAGCAAGAAGGCGCGGGGGTGGGGGGGGGGCGCGGCGGGGACTGACTCCAGAGGCCAGGGCTGGTGGGACCAGGAGGAGAGAGTGAGAATGCTGAGAGGAAGCCGGTTTGCCGGAAAAGATGGTTCATTCTGTTTTCCAAATATGAACTTGAAGGGAATTGGAGATATCAGAAATGTTTACAAGGGCCGGGAGAGAAAGAGGAGGAGTCAGGTCTGCAATCTGCTTCCTTCTCCACACCTCGTTCCGTCCTGCTACCGCCAGCCTGGCGTCTCTCTTCTGCGTGTCTCCTCTCTGTGCTTGGTCTGCCACTGTCCCCGCTGAGGCGCTCAGCCTCACCAGACAGCCTGCCCCAGTCCTGCATCTGTGGCTGGTGCCAGTTTTTATTTGGGTCCTAAACATTGATTCTGGTTTCCACTTGACCTCTTTTAAAGGGGACATGGGCCCAGAGCACCCTTCAAGCCACTCACTCATCATACTAACTTCCCTGTGTTCTGGGTCCTGCCTCTCTCTGCATGCTTCTGTTCTGCACCCCCATCCCCGATGCACCCCCCTGTCCCAGCCGTGGCCAACATCTCAGTGGAACCCAAACACACCTGCCCCGGGCAGATCTGACCTTCTGTCCTCGAGCTTTCTTTTCCCTCTGTCGGCATTGCCTGCTCACGCCTGGGCGACCCCCACAGTCTCCCCGCACCTCAGCGTGGGGACCATCACAATCACAAGGGGCACTGGGCACTTGCTCAGGGCCACCTTTGCCCCAGGCTGTCCTCCCCCTACTCTGAGCTGCACGGCCTCCCGATCTGGGTCTGGAGCAAGTCCCTGCCTTGAAGGGTAAAGCGTTGTGAGACATTGAAACGCGGAGCACACCTCTCTCAACCCGGCAGGTCACGGGGACCGCTGGTCTGCGGGAGGTGCTGCAGCCTCTTGGGTCCATCCATGGTTCCTCACGTGAGAAGGCTGCGTTAGCAGCGAAGCCGACTCCAGAGCAGGGACCGAGGGAGGGACAGGCATCCAGCCACCTGCCATCATCGTTCCTACAGCTCTGTACCTAATTTCTGCTCACAGGGTCATTCCCTTCACGCAGGAGCCCTTTGATACGAGCTCCAGTGAAAACCCGTGTAGCAGATTTCTCTCAGCCGAAAACTCTGTGGTCATCGAGAAGCACGGGGTTCATCCACGAACATCCTTCTTGAAAAAGTGATTTTGAGGTCTGACAGCTATATGGTGCTTGGTTATTTTAATTTAATTGTGCTAAATCAGACTTAAAGAAGAACCTGTTGGTGAGGAATGAGAGGTAAGATGGGGGCAGCACCTCACCCTGCATCCTTTGAGTGTGTCTGGCCTGTGACCTTTGGGGGCATCATTCTGGGCGGGGGGGTGGTGGTGGTGGGTGGCTTCACATCCTTGATGAGATACAGTCAGGCTTAGCAACAAAGATAGGAGGATAGCATTTACAAAATGGTCTTGATTCTACCAGAAACCTTGAAGTCAATGATGCAGTCATGAATTGGGGAGAATTTGTTTTTCCAATCTGGTCCAGACCCCTCTCTCAAAAATAAAGTTGTAGAAACAATGTCAAAGACAAACGCCAAAAGAATACAATCTATACTCACACATTAGAGTCATGCCTAATATAATTAGGAAGCGTTTTTGTTTGTTGGGGAACTGAATTTTCCACTCTTAAGTTTTCTAAAGCATTATAGGAAAAGCTTTATATATATATATATATAATGAGTCTGCTTCCAGAAATTTCATGCTTTCCTTATAGCTCCTGAGCTGTAATCATTCCATAGGTCCTCATCTCCTGGCAAACAGACAATTTCTGTAATTTCTCTAAAATTTAATCCAAGGCAGACTGAATTCCCAAAAGCTGAAAGGATTCAAGATCAACCATTAGGTACTCACTTGTTTAACTAACTTTAAAAACTGTGTTGACATCTGACATTTAAGAATTTATTTACATGTTCTTGAACTGAAGCTATACTATCTATAGAAAGCATAGATTCTTCTTCTGTTTTTAAACCAGAATATGTCGCTTTTTCTTGCAAGAGGAGAAGGCTAGGAGGTAAGAATTAATAATGAATGTGATTTTCCAAAATAAATAATCTCTGCATTTCTACAGGAGCCCAAACTGCTCGATCTACGAAACAGTAATAATTGGAGATGGTGTGTACAGTTCCTAATGCTCTTCCTAGGCAAGGCAACTTTTATGAATTCTTTTTGGCTCAAGACACAGGATGACAGACCCTTCCTAACTGCCAGACACGTAGACCTCTGCTCTTGCTTCCCTCTCTCTGCATCCCCACCTCACCTCCTGAACCTGCTCCTCTCCTGTTTCCTGCTTCCCTGACAGTCACTCTCAATGAATGGTCTCCATGGATGGTCCTCTCTCTCACTTCCAATCGGTGAACACAAGACTACAGCCTCAGCACTCCCCTCTGCCCCTCGAAATACCCTCTCCTCCACGAAGCCATCTCCTGGCTTAATGCAGAGTCTTGGCACCAAATCAGTCATTTAGCCTGGCTGAACCATCTCTGTGGGAATCACTCCCAAATTTCTATCTCTGGTTCCCTTATTGGCGGATTTAATGAGGGCTTCCTATGCGCCGGTGCAAAAGTCAGCAAGGACTAGGGTACAAAAGTGGGCTCCACAGACACGTTTACCTCTGCTGGAGGCAGCAGGGGTGAGAATGATGCTCTTGGCTACGCAGAGGAGACCAAGACGATGTTTGATAAAAATCACATTGAACAAAGAACAGTTGACCCCTAGACAGGAAAAAGATGACTTCATGTAATAGCTATTTATCAAGTAAGTAGCTTATTAATTTAAGCTCTTTATTTATTTAACACTTATTATGTGCCAAACACTGTTCTTGGTGGTTGGGATATGGCAATGAACCAAACAGGCAACTATTCCTGCCCTTGTGGGAGGGACCCAAAATAGATCTAAACAAAATAAATTGGTAAATTATATGTTATGTTTTATTATTTATGTTTTCATTTATTTTCATTATTTTTTATTTTTTATTAAAATTAGAATTAAATTAAATTAAATTTAAATTTTATTTAAATTATATGCTATGTTGATGGTGATGTGATGCTATTTTTACAAAGGAGAATGTTGAGGGAGGGAGGGGGCCAAGTGTGCCAGAGTGGGCCGTGGGTCGGACTTTAAATAGTGAGTAGGACTCACAGAGATGCCATTTGACCAAACACCTGAGGAGCTGTGGGGTGGGGGAGGAACATTCCAAAACATTCCAGAACATTCTAGGTTAGCCAGTGAGTGTATATAGGGCATGAATGAGGAGTGGCAAGGCATCCAGTGATTTTTCTGGTTTAATTTCCAAAGTCTCTAAATGGATGCTGGAGAAAAATGATGGCCACGGAAGCAGATTGCTGAAGGCTCAGGCACAGGGCGTGCCTGATTCTTCCTGGGGGGGCAGACCCTGTGTATTTGACGTCCCCTGGAGGAACACAGTTGATGCCATACCGGGCCCTACTGGGCACCACGTTTCACATTTATTGTTACATGTGGATGCCTTTTATTCCTTAAGCCCTCATCACATCCTCTCCCCTTCCACCCCCAGCTCAGCACACAGAGGCAACGCTTCCTCTAGATTGGAGCTGCTACTCTGGAATGTGATCAGGACTGGTACAAAGGGCTGTTAATTTAGTGCTGGATCCAAGGGAAACCCAACGACTCCATGTGGTGACCCTTCCGTAATCCCGACTTTCCACTCTCGGATGCATCTGAAAAAACTCAGTGGTTTCTCAGTGAGCTCCTGCGTAACCGAACTTCCAGGTTCTAGGGGCAGATTCAAATGAAAACAGTGAAGGGGTCAGCCATCCCAAACCTGGGCCGAGGCGCTAGGCGACATGTGACCTTCAGGGCACAGCTGCTAATAGGGAAGTTGGTCTTGGTGAGGGTCAGCTGCGGATGTGACATGCTGTTGGGGGTTGAAGGAACCTGGAGAGTCAGTGCATTTCTGGTCCGTTAGGATCTAATCCCGTGGACTCCTGACAGTGTCTCCACTTCCTCCCTCACCTTCTGGGTCAGGGGCTGCTGAGGGGAGTCGGGAGGAGAGTGCTGGACAGTGAGAACCCTGCTTCGTGTCGAGTGCATTGGGTGTATGATAAAACCCCCATGCACTTTCACACGAAAATGCCCTGGGTGGGGCGCCTGGGTGGCTCAGTTGGTTAAGCGACTGCCTTCGGCTCAGGTCATGATCCTGGAGTCCCGGGATCGAGTCCCGCATCAGGCTCCCTGCTCAGCGGGGAGTCTGCCTCTCCCTCTGACTCTCCCCCTCTCATGCTCTCTATCACTATCTCTCTCAATAAATAAAAATCTTAAAAAAGAAAAAAGAACATTAAAAAAAAAAAAAAGAAGAAAATGCCCTGGGTGTGGTTGCATTGGAAAATGCTGTTTTCCAACATTAGGTAAGGATGCTGTGCAGATGGTATGATTCCTTCTTCACTAAGCTCTGGGATGGGATATATGACAGGAATCCAAAACCCAAATTCCCACCATGGCAAGACCTAAGTTAGGGATCTGTAAAATTTTTATGTAAAGGGCCAAATAGTGAATATTTAGGCTTTGTAGGCTACGGGAGTTCTCTGTTACATAGTCTTTTTAAAATGTAAACCCTATTCTTTGCTTGAGGGTTGTAGGGGGGATTTGGCCCATGGGCTGGAATTCGCTGAATTCTTAAATGAAAGAAGGGTGGGATGATGATTAATTGAGGGGAGCTACGGTCAGCCTCAAGTTAACCTCTATATACTTGGCTCCAGCTGATGGGTGCCAAGCAGGCACTCAGGAGGAACTCAAAATTTGGATTTTGATCTGAATTTTCCCGATTTCAAAAACTGGTGCCTAAATCGAACGATTTGCACTACAGTAGGGCAGACCCAAGCCAAACAGATGCTCAGGCCTGCTGTGCTGTGGGCTGCAGTTTGTGACCCGGGACAGCCCCAGCCCACCGGGACAGGGCTGGGAATCTCAGGCTACTGGCCCCGATGATTCCTGCAGGCTTAGAGCTCCGGCGGGGTGTGCTTTCTTCCTCCACCTTCCAAAGCCCTTCCCTTTTGCCTTCCTCTACTTTTCTTTCTTTATGAGACCCTTCAAAATTTCAGTGCAAATACATTCTACACACACACACACACACACAATCACTGTCACACCCTTCTAACACAATCCAGTGAGGCATCTTTATGAAGATTCCTCCCACATGAGATTTCCATGAAAGATCTGCCTTGTGCCGGACACACATGAAGAAGGAAACCAGAGCAGCCTGTAGCCCCTCATGTTGAGGGGGCCACAGCCTCACCCAGGACCCTGAGGTCCATGCAGAAAGGATGACATGCCTCAAAGGCCATTGTCAGAAGGATTCCTACTTAGCGGTGGGGGAGGAGGCACTAATGTCATCCAGGGAGACCCTCCAGACAGAGGGCACAGCACACATGCAGAGGACAGGGGGCAGGAAGGGGCCACAGGAAGTCGAGCGCAGCTTCACAGCAGAGGGGGTCGGGGAAGACCCAGACCTGACCACTTCACAGACACATTTTCAGCTGGGCACTGAGGGATGTCCCCCACGCCTGAGACTTGGGCACTGTATTACCATAAAAATGAGTGGGTCTACAGCTTCCAGGAGCTTCCATCTGAGAGAGAGATAGTCTGCTTGGGAGATGGCCTTAAGGAAAGTGGGCAATAAGGATGGGAAAAGGTCACCTTGAGATGGCAGTAACTCCCCAAAGCTGTGTCGTTGGGTATCCCTGCTGGGGAGCGTTGGCAGCAATCCATGGCCGCTGCAGGCAATTCTGATGAGGGGATCCTTGGCCAGGACAGTTGCCCTACCTTCTCCATGAGTCACAAGTAAGAAACCCTGATTTCTTCATGTCAGCCACAAAACCAATGCACCAAGACAAAGACAAATCCTGTTCTGGAGCTCCACTTTGCTCTAGCTCCTCCCCTCCTTGCATTTTCCCCTAGCTCGTCTGAACAGTGAATCAGAGAGGCTCTGTGGGGCCACCAGCAGCCAGCGCGCAGGTCGAATCCCAGAGGCCAGCCCTGGAAGTCAAGAGGGTGTCTGCAGAAAGGCCAGGGAGTGGCACCACAGGTCTGCGCCGCCGGGCTGGGAGTGGCTCTTCACCTGGCCTCCAGGCTGGGGAGCGACGTTGCCATGGCAACTGTCAGCCGCAGCAGGGGCCACCGAGAGCCCAAGAAAAGGCTACCCGGCAGGGTTCATGGTGGCAATCTGGAAGGCAGCCACCAGAGGCACCACCGGAAAACACAGTTCTCTTGAGAAGGATGTCCAGATGGAGCGCAGTCAGAGCAAGGGTTAAGAAGGAGGAGAAGCTTGAGGAGTGAGTCCAAGATTACATTTGGGGGGCAGCGTCTCCTCCCTAAATATACAACGTGATGAAATTCCAGGAAGTTCGTGGGCTGTTTAAATATTTAAATACGATTCTATTTCTGCAGGAGCACGTTGACACTCATTTCTCACTTGTTTCTGAGAAATACAAAGTACTTTGAGAGCTTGCATTTCTTTCCCCCAATTATCCAGTATGTTTGTGGTGAGGAGGAGAAAGGCATCATTATGTCCATTTTGCAGATGAGAAATCACATAGAGTTTCTAAGCAATAGAAATGGCTCATCCTCAGACACCCATGAATAAAGCTATCCTATCACCCGCACGTAAAAACAATTTTCAAGAACCAATGTGTTCCCAGGTGGAGAATGAAGTGCTCATCCCCAGTGCGGGAAGAACTGTCTATTTCAACCCACTTCCTTGTGGATGGCATTGACTACACATAGCAGAAGAATGAAATGTTTGTATTTGTTTTGGTCCAGCAATCCTACTACTTGGAATTAAACCTAAGAATAATCTTAAGTGGCAAAAGAGACCGCAGAGGATGTTCATCACAGTGGCATTTATAGTAATAAAAGACAGAAAAAAACAGACATGTCTAATAATATAGGATTTGTGAAATAGATGGTGGAAGATATCATTATGAATTGTAGGCAAGTACTAAAGGGGTATAGAAGAGTGATGACTTTTTGGAATGCCATTAACGAGGGTTGAAGAGAAGGGGGTAGAGGGAAGGAAGTCAAGAACAACCCTAATTCCCCAGCTGAAAGCTGAAACAAACCTCTCATGGACTCTCACTCATTCGGGGATGATCACATTAAACCTGGTGTGGAAGAAGGGATCCGAGTCTAAATTTCCAGTTTCACTGCAGCGGTACGTAGTGGCTGATTAGCTCTGATTTTGGCAGGGAAAGAAAAGCCAGGTTTGGGGCTCCTAAGAGATAAGCCAGGCCTGGATCCTTACCTTTCCTTCCCCAGAGCACCTCAGTGGCAGCTGGCTTCCTCCTCTCCCGCCAGGATGTGGGTTGACAGCCAGCCTTAACTGACACTGCCTAATGGCTCAGACCCCCACAAATTGATCAGTTCACCCCTGGTAGCCAAGTGCGAGTGTTGGAGGGAGAATGCATGCATGCGTATGTGTGATGAACGATTCAGTAGGTGATAGCACCACGCCCACAGGTAGCCCTAGGTGCTGGGATTAGGGAAGCGGTTTGGCCTTCTTCAAAACACTTATCTCTATCCTCTAAATTTTCAACCCTGAATATGAAATTCTTTGGAATAGGAAGAACAATAAAGTTTACTATAGAAATATTGACATTTCTAGTCAATAAAATATCGTCTACCGCTGTCCCCCCAACTCCTCACACACAGAATATTCTTGCCATTTCCTAGTTAAGCCATCCACTCACACCTGGATTGCACAGGGCCTTGGGCAAGACATACACTCATGGTTCTCCTGTCAACCCGGATTCCATGATTCAAACAGAGGAAATGTAAAAATGGCCCAGCTCTTTAAAATATCACCAGACTGGTAGTCTCCTATGTCTGTGTTTTAATTCTTGCATATGAGAACCCTGAACGAAGTTGGAAGAACAGTGCCTTCAAAGTAGCAGGCAGAGCGCTGTCTGCGTCTCTAACAGGGTGTGGCGCTATGGAGGGCACTCTTCAAAAGGCCTCCACCAGGCGCAGCCCACAGCCTGATTCTGTGTTAGCCATGTGAGCCCCGGGGGCCAGCTCCAGGGCTCCGGGACATGGGCCTCGCCCGCTCACACGCACCTGCCTCATCCGCGGTGATGGAGAGCTCGTTGCTGGGCTCGCTCTTGCCAATCCGGTTCTTGGCGTACATGCGGATGCTGTAGGTGGAGGAAGGGTGGATATCAATGATGGTGGCCGAGTTCAGCTGAGGGGAAACATCTTTGGTTCTCTGAGCAGAATCCCAGGAGTCTTTTGGGTTTTGTTTTTCAAAAAAGAAGAGATAGAGACGTGAGTTTTTTTTCTCTGCCTCTGAAAGTTCACAAGTAGGAATTAAACATGCACACGCACGCGCGCGCACACACATAGGAAGGAAGAAGGAAAGAATAGTTACAACTCAAAGAGAATTCTCAAAGCAATGCTCCCAGCGTGCTGGCGGGTTGGCCATCAGAGGGGGACACTGCACACTCATTACCCATGTTAAGGGGGACAAGGGCTGTGGGCAGCTGAGGTCTGGGGGGACATCTGAGGCACTGGTGGATATCAAGGAGGAAGGCGCACGCGTCAGTGAATTGGGAAACGGCCACATCAAGGCACTCATTGTATGAGATAGTAAAAGGAATTATGGTTTGGACACTGCCCCCCAGCCACAAAAAACAAAACAAAACAAAACAAAACAAAAACTCTGGTTCTAAAAGGTATTTGAAAACCAGCGAAACCCCTAGCCATGTCAGATCCTTCCTGTTCTAGAAGCACAGCAGTCAACATGAAATACTTACGTAAAAACTAATCTCAGTCTCCAGCATAAACACTTAGTCTCAAATACTTTCTTGTGGGAAATATTTTCCACCATGGCTAATTTTCACAAGAGCACAGGCCTCATGGGAAGAGTTATCGTTGAATATGTGACAATTTGTACCTGCTGGGTTTGGGGCTTCGACCAATGAGGAGTAAATGGTTCTCCTTTCAGAAAGAGTTTGGGTGGTTGCTAACCGGGGTTGAGGGGTCAAGAGATGCTGTCAGTTGTGGGAGAACAAGAACCTCAGGTGGTGCACAGAGATGGGGCTTATACAGCCCCACAGTCCCCGGTGTCCTCTTGGGTGGCCCTCACCACCCCTATAGGAACCTCACCGAGGTTCTGTGCTCCCAGCTGGATTCTGAGCTCCATGGCAGCAGACACCATGCTTGCCATGTCCACTGCCACGTCCCCGGTGTTTGCACAGTGCCTGATGCCCAGCCGATGATGCATCATAAATGCATGTTTAACAGATGAATACATAAAGGGCAAACATACAGACCTCTGAGCCCTGGGGAGGGTTCGTTTCCCCTTCCACGTTCATGATGAGCATGGAAGTTCAGAGGGCTGGTCTGCCTACAGGTAGCCATAAATATTAAGAGGTCTTCTGGACTTGTACAAAAATGTGTCTCTTCCAGGCTGCCTTGGAATGCTGTAACTAACCGGGGAACAGAGCATAAGAAAGACTGACAATGACTCTTCCACCTAAAAGGAAAAGTATCACTTGAGTCAAGAAGACTGAAGGTGGATAAACACTGACATAGAAAAAGAAGATGCTACAAAAAAATCACACAGTAGAAGAGGAGAAGAAGGTGATCCGACAGAGGACCCCGAAGTGGGAGGGATTTAGGACCAGTGGACTGACACATAAATATGGACCCTGTCTCAAAAGGAGAAAGCCAAACCTTCTGGAGAAGACATCTAGGACAAGAGAGGAACCTCAGGCTCTGTAAGGTGCAGAGAAGTGGCTAACCAGTAGGTACTTGTAGTGGTTGATGGCTCTGCCCCGGGCCACAGGGAGGTTTCTGGAACTGCCAGGTCCATGAAGACATGGCCATCTTCACCGAGGTTGTGTCTGGGAGACAGCAAAGAGGCCCGATGAGGTGTAGTAATGTCCACTGACCGCCTCCTCCTCCTGCCAATCAACTCATGAAGAGCCCATGGGGGCGTGGCCAAGGCAAGGGGTAAAGGGCAGGAAGTGCAAGGTGCTTGAAGAAGGGGTGGTGTTTTTAGCTTCTTTCCTGCAGTTATTGCACTTTGATAAAAAAAGATGATGTCAATGATCATGATTATTAGAATAAGGTTCAGAACAACACAGGAAGGATTTTGAGCTAAAGATCAAGAAGATGAGAAAGAATGCTTTATCCTGGAGGATTTGAAAGTAACTGAATGGAGAAGGAGAAGAAAGTCTACTTAAATCCCCAGACACCTTCTGGCAAATGATACGGCATCAAAGGAGGAATAAAACAAGGACGTGACTACCCAGAAGAAAAGAGGATAGGGATCGGAAATACTGTTTCTGATCACAGATGCTGATGTGCAGACAGGCAGGATGTGGATTATTAGCAAAGTGTGCTGGAAAATGTAACACTGGGCATTATGAACAATCACAGAGCGATCCTGACACTTGGGAGGATGGAAATGCAGATGGAAATGCAAGTACAACTGGGAAGGGCGTATCACAGACAAAATAAAGAAACTTGGGAGTAAGTCCCAAACAGAAATGCATGCTTGGGAATCCAAGAGCTGGAGGATGCACGGAGAGTGCTGGGAAGGGCATGAACAGGAAGGGCAAGAAATGACATTGTCGGGGGAATGTATCACAGGTGTCCTTGCCCTGTGGAGGAGGGGGACAGTGCTTTCCGGATGCAGAGAACAAATACGGTGTCGAGGAGGGCTTATAGCTCACACTGGAAAATCCTTCACAAGGGGACTATTTACCAAGGTGTGAGCTGGGCTAGAGATTCCCAGCACCTAGCAAGAGTGGGGAGCTGCTCCCTCTGGGGTCAGGAGGGCCAACGGGAAGGGGCAGCATTGCCGGAGTCCAGACAGGGCTGGGACTGCAGAAGAGGGGCCCCTGACAGAACACAGTTGCTGCCAGGATCCTTGTCTGAATCATTCTTTGTGCTTGCCACCGGGCGAACCCAAGGGGAGCTCAGAGGGGGAAAAAAATCTGCATGTCGTAGCCGGTGGAGTTCGGCTCCCAGAGCAGGGCAGACAGTGGGTTTGCGGGGTTGCATCTGCTCCCCTGGCCCTGTGCTAGGCATTTTATAAACATGACTCCTGCGGTCCCCAAATGCGTGGGCACGTCGGAAACACCTCCGAGTTTTGTGACCTCTGCTTTCAGACCCACTGAATCAGAATCACTTCGTAATGGTGCCCAGAAAACTGCGCTTCACAAAGCCTCTCTCTGGGTCATTCCGATGCACAGCTAGAGTTTTGAGCGCTCTATCTGAATGAATTATTACAACATCCTGGTGAGGTAGGGATTTTTATTTTCCTTGTGAAGGTCAATAAACGAAGGCCTGTTACATGGCTGGCATGACGTGCGGCCGGCGTTTGACCTCACCTGTGTTACCCTGAAGCTCAAGGTCATTTTCTGGTAGCATGTGACCTCCACATAGTCCCTGCGGGACACCTAATGAGACTGGATTTCAATTTTCCAGACATCTGCTGAACATCTCGTATGTTGGGAGGCAGACTGACAAGGGCTTGACTTGGCTTACTGACCACGAGTTTAGTCAAGTGCAAGGGAGGGGAACAGAATTACTGTAACCCCTGTGAGTATGCGGGGACGGAAGTGGGGAGAGCCGTGCAAGAGCAGACTTGGACCCTGGTTTAGAAAGGAGATGTCAGGGGCGTTCCCTGAACCAGTGGGCGGGGTTCCCTGACATGCCCCAGAGAGACCGGTGCAGGAAGAGGATGAGGGAAGTTCAGACTCACATTCCTGCCTCTGAGATACCCAACAACCCCGTGGGAAAGGACTGAGGGAGCCCACAGGGACCAGGGTGCTTGTACTGGGTGCTCACTGGGAACCCCCACTTGGGGGTCCGACATCCAGAGTCAGGGGGATGGCAGATCACCAAGGACAAACATAAGAAGGGAAGATTTGATCTGAAGAAGTGTTAGAAGCCAAAGACCAGGAGGAGTGAGGGTGACCAGAAGGATGTTCTGGAGACAAAATGGTTCTAAATGTTTAAAAATTATGAGGCAGCTCGGGGAAGGGCCACTCCTATTGCCCTGGTTACTAGAAGGGAGACACAGGGCATAGGGAAAGCCCCTTCTGCTCCATCTGCTCCATGGAGGAGATAGTCTCAGGGTGAGATGGGGAAGGGGGGCTTGAGAAAGAAGGCTCTGGAAGATGGCACTTAGCTGTATAAGAGAGTGTGTGCTTCCTGGGCCGCATGGTTACGTTCCAGGACAAGAGTGGGTCCCAAGGCCCCCTGGGTGATCTGTGAGGCACTGTGCGGAAGGAGACAGGGCCAAAAGGGGGAATGTGGGCACGAGGCAGGCTGCCTTCCAAAGAGGGGATAAAGGGGATGCCGCAAAGCGCCTGAGGAGCTGGAGGCACACATGGGATGAGATGCTGGGATTGGGCGGCGAAGGGGTTCTTGTGTCCATCGAGGGGAGAAGCAGTACTCGCTAGGAACCAAGTCACGTGGCAGCCAAAGCCACGCCACACAAGGCAAAGTCGATGATGCGGGCAGGACCGGATTGAGAGGGTCAGGGGGTGGTCATAGGAGATACAAGTAAAGGGACTTGGGATGTTTTATTTTTCCTGGCAAACAGGAAAGCAGGAGAGTCCTCTGTCTTCAAATCCTGCAAGGGGTCTCATTTGACCACAGGGTTTAGGGGTGGGAAGAGGGCCACTGGATTCAGGAAGGTCTGTTTCGGTGCATGAAATGTAAGAACTTGTGACAGTCATGGCTGGCCCAAGGCAGAACTGCTTTCCTGGGGCTAGGGAGTTTCCATTGTTGGAGCTGTTCAAGCACAGACCGAGTAGCCCCTTGCAGGGACCCACTCGGTTACAAACGCCAAGTACAGCAATACCTTACGTCCTTGGCAAATCAACAAAGAGTAAAGGAAAGTGTCTTGGGTATGATTTCATTGCTTGACACAGAGGATGAGGGTCAACAAGTTCACAAATGTTTATGAAAAGTCTCATATGTGGACTGTTCACTGCTGGGGATGCAGGGTCATAGCACAGGGCTCCTCAGACACCGTCCCTGCCCTGAGGGGTCACAAGAACCCTCAGAGGGACAGCTTCCCAGTAGGGGAGACAGATGTTAAACATCTTCCCAGTAGAGGATCCAGGTATTCAGTAAGCATCCACAAGCCCACTAAATGTTCCAAGGCAGACAGGATGCTATATGAATAGAGGAAGGGGCACATTATAAAATGGGTGATCGGGGAAGGCTTCCTGGAGGAAGTGACATTTAAGCTGTGATTTCAAGGATCAGTTTTCTATGTACTCAGCCTATAAATTGCATTGGCTTAAATTATAGTTGTCCTTTTTATATACCCAAAACTTATCGAGGAAGAAACTAATACATGAAGAGACTAACGTGATTTTTATGGCAGTGAATACCATTACCGCCTGCTGCCCAGGCCTTTCAAACTGAACGCAGTGGAGGGTCAGGAGGGCCCTGCTGGTGACGTGAGGTCATGGAGTCGGACCCACCTGTCCCATGGGCTCTTCCCCAGTGACTCTCCTGGAACCGATTCTAACTCAGACTGGGTTAGACTCACTCCAGGGCTGTGTGAACCTCTCAGCCCCGGCCCTGTGTGCGGTGGAAGGACAGTGTGAAGCATGGATGGGTTCTGACTGCAGCCAGGTCATAGATAAGGAGCTCTCCGACGTGGGTTATGTAGAACCCGCTCAATTTAGAATTCGGAAGTGCTGTGAAGATGATTCTTAGATTTGGATCGCAGGTAAATTAAACGCCCCGAGTATTTTCTGAGTGCTCCTCACGTGGCAGGCATTGTGCCGAGTGCTGGGATCCAGGAGCATGTGACCCTAGACAGCAGAGTTCCTGCCTCTGGGGAAGTTTCACGGAGTGCTGGGGTGCTGAGGATTCTCAGGTAGAGGGCACAGACGGTTTTAGGGGCATTTGATTTAGAAGCATGTGTGCATGCCAGACTGATACTCTAAGCCACCATTTAGAAGACGTTGGCTATGTGCCAGACACTGGGGACATGCTTTAAAGCCACTCCCTTGTAAAAGAGTATTCACCAAGTATGCACTGAGGGCCCCCAGTGTGCTGGGCTGTGCTACATGTTGGAGGAATGGGTTGGGGGAAAACTAGGCCTCGTGGCACAGGAATTTGCAGCCCAGTGGAGAGGACCCATGGATCCGCGGTCACAACCACAATGGCCCTATTCCCAAAGACGGTACCCTTCTGCAGAACCCATGGTTAGAACTTCGACATACCTTCTTGGTGGACGCCATTCAGTCCACGACAGCATCATAAAAATGTCAGTTCTCCCTAAGTTAGTTAGCAAAGTTGATGCAATCCCAATAAAAAAATGCCAAAAATGTTTTTATGGAGCTAGACCAGTTGATCCTAAGGGTCACATATGGGAAGCTAAGAAAACGTCAAAAGGCAGTCAGAAGGGCGGACTAGCCCTGCCAGAAGTTAGAACATGAGAAGAAGCCTCCACGATTAGCGCAATGTGGTGCTGATGCAGTCATAGATTGATAAAACGATGGAATAGACTAGAAAGTCCAGAAATGATGGAGGAGCACAAGGAAAGCTAGCCGGTGACAAAGTTGGCATCTGAAACCACTGGGGAAAGGTGGGCTTTTTAATAAGTCATGTTGGGGCAGCAAGATTTCCATCTGGGAAAAGATCAAACTGGACCCGTGTCTCCCAGAATACACAAGAATCAAGTCCAAATGGATCAGAGATCTGAATGTAGGAGCGAGAGAAAGAAACCATACAAGTAGAAATCAGGGTGGATTCTTTCATAGCCCAACTGTAGAGAACAGCTTTTCTAACTTGATTCAAAATCCAGATGCAATAAAAGGAAATGTTGATAAATTTGGAAAAAAAAAACCAAACCATAATCACAGAAACAACTATATGATCGCCTGTGACAGCCCAGCCAGGAAAGAAAGGAGATGATGCTGTAGGAGCACGTGACGGGAGGCCTGGCCTCGGGTGTGGGCAGGAATGCGTCCTTGTGGAGGTGACATGAGAGGTGGGGTCTAAGAAGCAGGTGGGAGTAAGCATGGGAACCGCGTGGTCCAGGGAAGGGGGTGGTCTTGCCAAAGGGCAGCCTGTGGCCTTTGTGAGGGACTCCTGTCCCAGGAAGATGCTGTGGTGTTCCATTTCACAGCGGGGAATGCTGAGAGCAAGGGGCCAGTGAAGGCACACAGATGGCTGTGGAACCAGCACCTGGAAACGACCGATTCCCCTGAAGACAGGGAGGCACTGAACCGCTCCCCCAAGAGACCCCCCAGGCACCCTTGCCAAGAGCACAGAAGCCCGCCACCCTGCAGTTATGCTTAGCCAGAGAGACGGTGGGGGCCTCCCCACCCTGGGACTCTGTGGACTGTCCCCACGATGTGCGTCTGCCTGTCTCTGGAGTTCTCCACGTTACGGTCAGCGTCCTGGCCATTCCCTGCTAGAACCTGCTTGCCTCACCTAAGAAGTGTTTCCTTGACTTCAAGATGAGTGTCTCAGAACTTGGAATTCCTTGGCTCCTTCCTGACCTGCGTCTCTACAACAAAGGCAGGTGTCCTCTCTTCCCTTTGGCCCCGGGGAAGCTCCCGCAGAGGCCCATTTAGGCCAGCACTGTCTTCACTAGCTGGCCGTCCCTGTGTCCCCTGCCTCCGCCCCGCGCCGGCTGTCCCACTCCCCGGGGACCGTGCCACTGGCCGCCCCTGCGCTCCGCTCTCTGAGCTCCTGCAGGCCCCGAGGCTGTGTGGCCTCGCTGCTGGGACTCCATCGTGACTCTGGGCAAACGAGCCGCTCCTCTGTGCATTCCAAACGCAGCTGCATTCTGCAAGGCTCAAGCGCTCTTGCTAAAACCACTGTTCCGGGGGTGAAGCAGGTTCACACACGCTGCTGGGACACTGCTCCCTCGGCCGGCCGGCCAGCCCCTGCCACTCCCTGTCCCTTCCCTTGCATGCTGGTCCTGACACCTCCCTCACTCAGGGCCTGCCTCCAGCTGCCTGAGCTTCCTTCTCACTACCACCTCCGCCCAAATATACTGAGTAAGTCACCACCGGGGAACCAAAGTCAAGTACGGTGCCCAGAAAGTGCAAAATAAGGCTACGTGGGAGGTCTGTTAACCCTACACATGCTGGTGCTGCTCTGAGTCCTCCTCTCTTTCATGAGACACAAAGTCCTGAACAGAGGCCACGCTGGTGGCCTTCTACCCTCGGCCTGATGGATCCTGCAGTTCCAAGTGATGCTAGCACCGCACTTTCAGGGGAAGAACAGACACACCTGTTGTGGTCCTGACCCCCGAGTCTGTTTTATTTATGGCCCCTCTGGCCCCAGGGAAGCAGGTGATGCTCTGAGCAGAGGCAAGGGCCCCTGGACTGTCCCTGCGGCTCTTCCGGAACCTCCCTGCAGGATCAGTGCGCATCTCCACATGGAGCAGCTCTCCTGTCTCTGCACAAACTGGGCCTACAGACTCCGAGCTCAGCCGACGCCCAGGCTCTAGTCAGAAGTCCCTGTCTAGAGCAGCCCCCCCGGCTGAGGAAACGGGACTTGAAGGACAGCAGGGGGTGTTGGTGGGGGTGGGGCAGAAAACATAACACGCCGCTTGCTGGTCTATAGCAAGAACGCCAGGGTGGCAGGTGGGAAGCAAGCCTGGGGTCCAGAGGGAAAGAAGGGAGGGCTGAGGCAGAGCTGGGCCCCTGCACACAGACCCCACTCCGCAAAGGAGATGCGGTGTGCTCTGAGCAAGGAAAGATAAAATGGTAAAAAGAGACCCCCTCCGAGTTTCCTTGAGGCGGGGTTTATTCGTACAGGTAATCACGAATAACCGAGGAGAACAAGAAAAGGGCTTTTTGAAGTAGAAATAAAGCTGGAGGAAATAAAGGACTTACCTGATTTATTTTTGCATTCAATATCGTAGCCCGTAATGGGGCTGTTGCCGTCAAACCCCATGGTCCACCTGAGGGTGATTGTGCGTGCTTTCACGTCTTTGATCTCAATTTCGGGAGGGTCTGGGGGCTCTGCGCAATCGACAGGAAAACCTGGGCTTAGTTCAAACACGGCTCAGACAGAAGACACGGTGGAAATGCTGAGTTCGGCTCAGAAAAGCTTTGTCAGCCTTTGACGGTGGCTGACCCCTTTACCAGGAAACATTTTTTCCCTAATCCCATTTCGGGGAGGAGAAATTGCACTTTCCCAAACTGCCCGGTGTTTGCAGCAGGGCTATCTGGCAGGCTTTTATGGCACGGCTGGGCCAAAGCGGGATGTGGATTAAATGTCACTCTTCTGGTTTGGAATCCAGAACTCAAAAAATATTTTGGCTTCCAATGTGAACCTTTCCTTCTCCTTCGGATCGCCTAGCACAAGGATTCCCACCATTCGGCTAAGCAGGTGCACTCCTGCACTGGGTGCCTTCAATGGGACTATGGGGTCATCTGGCCCAATTCCTTTCGGGACTCTGTTCCCTGTGTTTTGGGGCTGCACTGTGACACAGTCATGGGTACTGCAAAATACTGTTTTAACACCAACTTTGAACATATTCAAGATTTTCTGGGAATCAGGAGGTGCTACATAGAAAGCTGAGCCCACCACAGAGGTCCGAGCCTGGGCATACACTTACTGTCCTAAAAGCAGTGTTTTCCCCCAGTTCGGTCTCCTTCCTACCTTGCACTGTGAGCTGAATTATTCCACGGTCCTCCCCATAAGAATTGATAGCATGACAGGAGAAGAAGCCAGAGTCTTCTCTAACAGTTGGCAAAATCTATGTGTAAAGCAGAAAGAAATCCATCTTATCCAGTAGCATGGAGTGAGGACAACTAAAAGGGCTTTTGGCTGTAAAAATCTCTCCACTCCCACCCTTCCTGCATCCCCAACACGTGCCCCTGTGCACGCACACACACACACACACATACACACGCCCCTGAGAGCAAATTATCTCCTTGCACTTGTGATGGTGTAGATGGACAGGTTCGATGTACCTTATCAATGCTAGCTTCCAGCTCATTAAATGGGATGTGTCATTTATGTAGGATGCCATGGTCAGGTGGATGTATATTCCACATATGCATTTATTTTTCTCGTGGTGTGCCTTTAGTGCCCGGAGAAGCAGATCTGTAAATCCTGCAGTAAATGCTTGGTCCTGCAGGACCCTCATTAGAGTTCTCTCTAGAAGGACCCCAGGATTGGACCTGCGCATGACTCAATCTCAGCGTGTCAAACACACGGCTTCCTTTTTTCCCAGATGTGATGCTACAGCGTCACTTTTCCCCCTACTAAAAACACCACTCAGGTAATTACCAACAGTACTAAAAAAATATAAGGGACTATAATACTTTTTGCTAGCTTTTGTGATCCTCTATGAAGGACAGAAGGTTTTATATTGGATTTTTCCCAAAAAAGCAAAACATGTTTCCTTATAAAGCCTATCTAATTTCTGTTTCTGCAGGATGTTAAAACAGGTGCACAGCATAGGAGGTCATTTCTCCAGGATTATCTGTCATTAAGAGACTCGATTTCTCCCATTTTTTTTTTTTTTAATTACAGCTGGGTTCCCTGGCATGCTTGTCATCATTTTATTCTTCCTAACACTTAAGATCAAACACTATTTTTGTAGGTGACTCAGTAATGTCGCTGTAAGGAGAGGGAGAGAAGTGGTGCGTCATAAATAAGTCCTGAAAGATTATTTGCTGTTTATCACCCACATGCACCCACTTAGGTGAAAGGGCAGGATTATCCTGCCGATGAAGTTAGATTCTGATCTGTTGTGTTCCCCGCGTTTTACCTGCAGTGTAGAGATCACCTCCTCTCCCACCTCTTTGGTGGACACGAGGTAACGGGCCATCTCAGGGTTAATGATCCGGTCTTCCTTCTCCCAGCGGACTATGATGGGTTTCTCACCATGGGCTGCACAACTCATTTCTTTCTTCTGACCCTGAGTGGCCAGGGTCGTGTTTGGATAGGACGTTATCATCGCAGGAACTGAAAACCCAAGAGGGACACGACTTATTTGGCAAAGCAGCATTCTTGATTTCCCCACCGTAACACCCGGCTAAATAATGCTTAAAGAGGGGTTTCTTTGAAATACAATGTATTCAAGAAACAGTGGAGCAAGAATCATGAACAGAAGAGAGGGAAGGTGCCAGAAAAGTGAAACCTGATGAAATGAGCCCTCAGCTCATTCATTCAGAAGGTGCTGCAGGATTTCATATTCGAGGGGGTGTTGCTTTCTTCCCAGCCCACCGCGGGCACACATGGGTCGCGGAGCATAGCCCATGTCCCCTCGGACACATAGAGAAATGATTTTACTTCTGAATAGACTGGAGAGGGGGCTTTCATTAAATGACAGTTTCTAACTACCATTTTCTTTTTCTTTTCTTTTTTTTTTTTTTTCTAACTACCATTTTCAATCGTGGAACTCTGAAACCTTACTAATCAACTTAGGTTGGGGCCCTGATCGCTGCTGACCCCTCCTTGAGGTGACTTCTGGCTATGCTTCTCTCCCACAGTTGTTACTAACTGTCACGGTCACCTGGAGACCTCAGACCCACCCCTCTCCCATCACATGGCAGGGAATCTCATCCCCAGTTCACCAAGAAAACAGAAAGCTTTATTTGTGAACTTCTCTAGTACCCCCTCTCCCACCGCAACATTAATCTAAAGACCTCATTCTTGGCACTATGCTGGGTGACTTAAGACCCTGCTCCCATTCCACACACCACTTAGAAATTCAGGGCAGCACAGAACGAGTACATGGGCAGCACAAACTGAGCTTATAAGAAAGTAAGAAATCCCAGAGACAGAAGTGGATGTTGAAAGACCAGAGGTATTAGCATGCTGGGGCCCTGACTACCTGCGAGAGAGGGAGTTAAAAGTGGGCCCTTCAAACCAGGTTCCTCAAAGGGCTCCACCTTCAGAGCAAGTACCTACAACAATGACAACAAGATCCACACACACAAAGGGAGAAGCAAACTGCCTTGGCTCATGTTATGAATGAAGAAAACAAGTCTACCCTGAGAATCCATAGCTGGTCTGACTCCGCGTCAGTTCGGAGTTGGATTCATGCTAAAGGGTCAAGATGCTGGTGACCCTACTTTGGCCATAGGCCTGAAGATCCTAGCACAAGAAACCCAAACACTCTCCAGAGGGAGGCACACTCCATCCAGGCCCATAGAAATTCTCCTAGATAAACCTCTGCTGAACATGAGCCAACAGACCAAAAGTAAAAAACATGTGAGAACATGACCCACCATCACTGAGGATCAGCCCAAGCACCTCAGATGCTAGAATGATCAGACACAGACTATAAAGCAATTATACACAAAATGTTTAAAAATTTTTAAAAAACACAAGAAGGGAAAAAGACACTCTCAAAAAAGGACCAGGAGGTTTGAAAAATAACCAAATAAATCTATATTTTTACCTGTTTTAGGCCTCATTTCCACCATCATGGGGAGAAAGGCCCTTCCTCATTTCTAAGGTCAAGCTCACACCTGTGTACTTTCTTTTTTTTTTTTAAAGATTTTATTTATTTATTTGAGAGAGAGAATGAGAGAGAGAGAGCACATGAGAGGGGGGAGGGTCAGAGGGAGAAGCAGACCCCCTGCTGAGCAGGGAGCCCGATGCGGGACTCGATCCCGGGACTCCAGGATCATGACCTGAGCCGAAGGCAGTCGCTTAACCAACTGAGCCACCCAGGCGCCCACACCTGTGTACTTTCTTGGCCACCTCAGAAGCCCTCCACTGCTCCTTGGGCAGGTGACCAGAGAAACACCGTGCCTTCTTTTCAGACCGGCAGGTATTGAGTCTCGTCTTCCCCACAGCATACCGGAGTGATGCGAGACATACCACAACGTGTAAAAAATCTCCAAGCTCTGTAGCCTGGATGCCCACAGGAGATCCCCTGCTCAGTCAGCAGGTGTGTGGCAGAGAGGTGGGGGCACGGAGGGGACAGACTGACTGGGAGAAGCAGCACCATGAGTCCTTTGTTTTATCTACAGCTGTGTTGAGACCCCTCTTCTAGCACACCTGTGTGGCAGCCGGCCTGGCTCGTGAGCCCCTGACTTCAGTCCTGATAACTCACTTCCTCCAGCCGGTCCGAGAAAAAATTTAATTTTTCTCAACAGCTTTACTGAGGTCTAATTTACATACCATAAAAAACACCTGCATTAAGTGTACAGCCGAATGGGGTTTCCTATAGTATTCGTTTCCTAGGATGGCTGTAACCGACCACCATGAGCTGGGTGGCTTTCAACAGCAGAAATCTGTTCTTTCACAGGTCTGGAAGTCAGTCCAAGATCAAGATGCTGGCAGGGCTATACTCCTTCCCTAGTTCTAGGGAAGAATCATTCCTTGCCTCTTCTGGCTGTTGGTGGCCCCGCCGCTCCTCGGTTTGTGTCTGCATCACTCCCATCTCTGCCCCCATTTCCTATCATGTTCTTCCTTGAGGGTTTTGCCGTGTCTTCATGTGGATTTCTTATAAGGACACCAGTCATTGGATTTAGGACCCACCCTCGTGCATTATGATTTCATCTTAACTAATTATATCTGCAAATAACTTATTTCCACATGAAGTCATGTTCTGAGGCTGAGGTGGGCATGCATTGTGGGGGGGGGCAACACAAATATATTTACATAATCCAACACACACACACAGACACACACACACACACCCCATTACAACCCAACACAAGTATATAGAGTTGTATAATTATCACCATAGCAAGTTTTAGAACATTTCTATTACCCTGAAAAGATACCCCTCCACCCCAGTCCCAGGCAATCACTAGTTGACATTCATCCTTCTAGATTTGCCTTTTCTGGACATTTCCTACAAATAGGACCCCACAGTCGGTATTCTTTCTTATCTAACTTCATGGTTTTTTCTCAGTGAGCATATTTTCCAGGTTCATCCATTCTGTAGTGTGTATCAGCTCTTTGTTCCTTTTTGTTGTTGAATAATATTGCATTACATGGGATTTCCACATTCTGTTGACTCACCCATCCATTGATGCACATTGGCATTGTCTCCATTTGGGGGATATTATGGATAATGCTGCTATGCTGCTATCAACATTAGGGTGCAGGTTCTTGTGAGGACCTGTGGTTCCACTTTTCCCAGGTAGATCCCTAGGAGGAACCGCTATGTCACATGGACATTCTGTTTCACATTTTGAGAAACTGCCACACTGTATTTCCAAATGGCTTCACCATTTTTCCAATCTCTGTGTCAGAAGGCTGAGCACAGAAGAGGAAAGGGGGAGGAGTGGTTAGGATTCAGAGTTTATGACACAGGACAGGAATGTTCCCCTTCAATCACGTGAGGGCAAAGCTGTAAGGCGAGCGCCAGCTTGATGCCCACTGACTGTAGAAACCCCATGGCCACCACAGTGCCACCACTGCAGAGGAGCTGAGGGTGGTGAGGAAGCTCCCAGGAGAGCTCTACGCATGCCACCTAGAGAGTTAAGCAAACACAGGGGCTGAAGCCCCTCCTTCTCTGAGATCAGGCAGAAGGCAGAAGGCTTCCTGTGGCAGCCTGTGCAGCACAAGAAGGGGCCACTGAGCTGTGAATCTGGGACACCAGATGGGAGCCTTTGCAACATATTCCAATTCTCGTCCCCACTGGGGGAAGGGACTAAAGCCCCAGGAGTTCAGTGGCCCCATCAGCTGGTCCTGATAGTCACCAACTGAGGGACCCTACCAAGAGAGGAGGCTGAATGGGCACTCCATTGGGAGGGGCTAAAGGGAGACATGGCGTCCCTGTCCAAGGGTGTCCTCTGCAGGAGAGGAGGCCAGGGGGAGGCTCTGGGGGAACAGGGAGCAGAGTGGACCATCCCCCCTCATCTGATACTCTTGACTGCAACTTTGCACCGTCTACCATCAAAGGGTTCTGAATGCTACCAAAAACTTTTGAACAGCAGGTGTGGAACTTGAACATCCGGTGTGTGGAAGGACCAAGGGGCAAGTAGACAGGAGCACTGAATACATGTGCCCCAGGCCAGCGGGGGCACATCTGCTTTCTTGCATAGAGCCTTGTGTGTGATCCCTCCCTGTCTAGTGCACTGTGATGCATGCTCATTATGGTGCTGGGGACCACTTTCCTGAACACAGTTATGGGGAGAGGTCAAACCAGCCTGTGAGACTCTTCTGATATGTCTCCTTATCACTGTCCCTTGAAACATAAAGTGAAAATTGTCTTTAGAGTGGCATGATTTCAACAAACTCAACCATAGGAAATATTTATGGGAATTTCTCGATGGGAAAAATGAAGCAATCATAAATAGTGTCTAAGAACTCCTAAATAGCCCTAAGATAGCTACAAAATGCAAACATTCTAGCAGTAGGAGAAAGCTCTAGATGCTCTCTCGAAGTCTCTTCATGTTTATATGCAGGACAGAGGAGCATGGTTAAATGACTTTCCCACCTATAGCAGATTAAAACCTACCCTTGGAAAGAGCAGCGGGCTGTCCTGGTTGAGCCACCAAGAGAACCAGAACTGCCAGAGAGCTGATGTGAGAGAAGATGGCAGAACAACACACACCTCAAGATCACGGTGGCCATGACCACCTGGGGCTGGCAAACACGGTGTCCCTCCTCCCCTCACCCTGCACTCAGCATTCCCCACACCCAGAAGACTGTCATCATGGGTTTTCAAATGATGATCCTCAGCCACTGAAAAAATGTTAAATTGGTCTGGTGTGGTTTGTTTAATAAGAGACAGAACTATTTCTTTTTTTCTTATTATTCTTTGAGAAGATTTCCTTCCAAAATGGCTAATAAAAAACATTTTATATGTCCAGGAGGGTAGGAGAAGTCAGTTGTGTGGACATTTTATTCATGGGATGGTGTGGGATGAACTCAATATCTCTCTGTAAGCATCCCTTGATGTCTTCCCTTGAAAATATACCAGTAGGAAGCGGTAGTGCCACTTTTCCCCAAGAGATTCAGAGAAAGAATCAGGGGCACCTGTTGAATCCTGGTGGTGCTAGCAGTGCGTGGACTCTTGCCACAATGTCCTCAGTGGTGGGGGACTGGCTACTTAGGATCTATTCAGGTATGTTCAGTGCATTAAGTTGGGGTCTTTGTTACTGGTGAAAATCTTTTTTCCATGATAATTATAAACTCTGTATTTGTGTATGCTATAAAATTACTTAGAAATCTGAAATGCAGTGGAGTTTTTATTTTTAAAAAGTATGTTTTAATAAGAAAAGCAAAGAAACACATTGACAACAATACAATAATAGTGGGGGACTTTAACACCCCCCTCGCTGAAATGGACAGATTGTCTAAGCAAAAGATCAACAAGGAAATAAAGACTTTAAATGACATACTGGACCAAATGGACTTCACAGACATATTCAGAACATTCCATCCCAAAGCAATGGAATACACATTCTTCTCTAGTGCCCATGGAACATTCTCCAGAATCGATCACATCCTAGGTCATAAATCAGGTCTCAACTGGTACCAAAAGATTGGGATCATTCCCTGCCTATTTTCAGACCACAGTGCTTTGAAACTAGAACTCAATCACAAGAGGAAAGTTGGAAAGAACTCAAATACATGGAGGCTAAAGAGCATCCTACTAAAGAATGAATAGGTCAACCAGGAAATTAAAGAAGGATTAAAAAAATTCATGGAAACCAATGAAAATGAAAATACAACTATTCAAAATCTTTGGGATGCAGCAAAGGCAGTCCTAAGAGGAAAGTATATAGCGATACAAGCCTTTCTCAAGAAACAAGAAAGGTCTCAAGTACACAACCTAACCCTACACCTAAAGGAGCTGGAGACAGAACAGCAAATAAAGCCTAAATCCAGCAGGAGAAGAGAAATAATAAAGATCAGAGCAGAAATCAATGAAATAGAAACTAAAAGAACAGTAGAACAGATCAACGAAACTAGGAGCTGGTTCTTTGAAAGAATTAACAAGATTGATAAACCCCTGGCCAGACTTATCACAAAGAAAAGAGAAATGACCCAAATCAACAAAATCATGAATGAAAGAGGAGAGATCACAACCAACACCAAAGAAATACAAACAATTATAAGAACATATTATGAGCAACTCTGTGACAGCAAATTAGATAACCTGGAAGAAATGGATGCATTCCTAGAGATGTATCAACTACCAAAACTGAACCAGGAAGAAATAGAAAACCTGAACAGACCTATAACCACTAAGGAAATTGAAGCAGTCATCAAAAATCTCCCAACAAACAAAAGCCCAGGGCCAGATGGCTTCCCAGGGGAATTCTACCAAACATTTCAAGAAGAATTACTACCTGGGCGCCTGGGTGGCTCAGTTGGTTAAGCGACTGCCTTCGGCTCAGGTCATGATCCTGGAGTCCCGGGATCGAGTCCCGCATCGGGCTCCCTGCTCGGCACGGAGTCTGCTTCTCCCTCTGACCCTCCCCCCTCTCATGCTCTATCTCATTCTCTCTCTCAAATAAATAAATAAAATCTTAAAAAAAAAAAAAAGAAGAATTACTACCTATTCTTCTGAAACTGTTCCAAAAATAGAAATGGAAGGAAAACTTCCGAACTCATTTTATGAGGCCAGCATTACCTTGATCCCAAAACCAGACAAAGACCCCATCAAAAAGGAGAACTACAGAATAATATCCCTGATGAACATGGATGCAAAAATTCTCACCAAAATACTAGCCAATAGGATCCACAGTACATTAAAAGGATTATTCACCATGACCAAGTGGGATTTACCCCTGGGCTGCAAGGTTGGCTCAACATCCGCAAATCAATCAACATGATACAATACATTAACAAAAGAAAGAACAAGAACAATATGATCCTCTCAGTAGATGCAGAAAAAGCTTTTGACAAAGTACAGCATCCTTTCCTGATGAAAACTCTTCAGAGTATAGGGATAGAGGCTACATACCTCAATATCATAAAAGCCATCTATGAAAAACCTACAGCAAATATCATTCTCAATGGGAAAAACTGAGAGCTTTCCCCCTAAGGTCAGGAACGCGGCAGGGATGTCCACTATCACCACTGCTATTCAACATAGTATTAGAAGTCCTAGCCACAGCAATCAGACCACAAAAAGAAATAAAAGGCATCCAAATCAGCAAAGAAGAAGTCAAACTCTCACTCTTTGCAGATGATAGGATACTTTATGTGGAAAACCCCAAAGACTGCACGCCCAAACTGCTAGAGCTCACACAGGAATTCAGTAAAGTGGCAGGATATAAAATCAGTGCACAGAAGTCAGTGGCATTCCTATACACCAACAACAAGACAGAAGAAAGAGAAATTAAGGAGTCGATCCCATTTACAATTGCACCCAAAACCATAAGATACCTAGGCATAAATCTAACCAAAGAGGCAAAGGATCTGTACTCAGAAAACTATAAAATACTCATGAAAGAAATTGAGGAAGACACAAAGAAATGGAAAAATGTTCCATGCTCATGGATTGGAAGAACAAATATTGTGAAGATGTCAATGCTACCTAGAGCAATCTACACATTCAATGCAATCCCCATCAAAATACCATCCCCTTTTTTCAAAGAAATGGAACAAATCATCCTAAAATTTGTATGGAACCAGAAAAGACCCTGCATAGCCAGAGGAATGTTGAAAAAGAAAAGCAAAGCCGGCGGCATCACAATTCCGGACTTCCAGCTCTATTACAAAGCTGTCATCATCAAGACAGTATGGTACTGGCACAAAAACAGATACATAGATCAATGGAACAGAATAGAGAGCCCAGAAATGGACCCTCAACACTATGGTCAACTCATCTTCTGCAAAGCAGGAAAGAATGTCCACTGGAAAAAAGACAGTCTCTTCAATAAATGGTGTTGGGAAAATTGGATAGCCACAGGCAGAAGAATGAAACTGGACCATTTCCTTACACCACACACAAAAATAGACTCAGAATGGTTGAAAGACCTCAATGTGAGACAGGAGTTCATCAAAATCCTAAAGGAGAACACAGGCAGCAACCTCTTCGACCTCAGCCGAAGCAACTTCTTCCTAGAAACATTGCCAAAGGCAAGGGAAGCAAGGGCAAAAATGAACTATTGGGACTTCATCTAGATAAAAAGCTTTTGCAAAGCAAAGGAAACAGTCAACAAAACCAAAAGACAACTGACAGAATGGGAGAAGATATTTGCAAATGACATATCAGATAAAGGGCTAGTATCCAAAATCTATAAAGAACTTATCAAACTCAACACCCAAAGAACAAAGAATCCAATCAAGAAATGGGCAGAAGACATGAACAGACATTTTTCCAAAGAAGATGTCCAAATGGCCAACAGACACATGAAAAAGTGCTCAATATCGCTCGGCATCAGGGAAATCCAAATCAAAACCTCAATGAGTTATCACCTCACACCAGTCAGAATGGCTAAAATTAACAAGTCAGGAAATGACAGATGTTGGCGGGGATGCAGAGAAAGGGGAACCCTCCTGCACTGTTGGTGGGAATGCAAGCTGGTGCAGCCACTCTGGAAAACAGCATGGAGGTTCCTCAAAAAGTTGAAAATAGAGCTACCATATGATCCAGCAATTGCACTACTGGGTATTTACCCCAAAGATACAAAAGTAGGGATTTGAAGGGGTACGTGCACCCCGATGTTTATAGCAGCAATGTCCACAATAGCCAAATTGTGGAAAGAGCTAAGATGTCCATCGACAGATGAATGGATAAAGAAGATGTGGTGTGTATGTATATATATATATATATATATATACACACACACACACACACACACACAATGGAATATTATGCAGCCATCAAAAGGAATGAGATCTTGCCATTTGCAACGACGTGGATGGAACTGGAGGGTATTATGCTGAGCGAAATAAGTCAAACAGAGAAAGACATGTATCATATGACCTCACTGATATGAGGAATTCTTAATCTCAGGAAACAAACTGAGGGTTGCTGGAGTGGGGGGTGGGGTGGGAGGGATGGGGTGACTGGATGATAGATACTGGGGAGGGTATGTGCTCTGGTAAGCGCTGTGAATTGTGCAAGACTGTTGAATCTCAGATCTGTACCTCTGAAACAAATAATGCAATATATGTTAAGGAAAAAAAAAAAGAAGAAGATAGCAAGAGGGGAAGAATGAAGGGGGGGAAATTGGAGGGGTAGACAAACCATGAGAGACGATGGACTCTGAAAAACAAACTGAGGGTTCTAGAGGGGAGGGGGGTGGGCGGATGGGTTAGCCTGGTGATGGGTATTGAGGAGGGCATGTTCTGCATGGAGCACTGGGTGTTATGCACAAACAATGAATCATGGAACACTACATCTAAAACTAATGATGTAATGTATGGGGATTAACATAACAATAAAATTTTTTTTTAAAAAAGTATGTTTTAAGGAGCCAAATTATTTGAGAATCTCCCAAGATGCTTTCTTTTGCTCCTACAATTACTTGATCTCTTAAAGACAGGAATTGGTTGCCTATTTTAAGATTCACTGGATAAAACTGAGGGCAAAAAATGTGGATGAAAATAGGAAAAATAATTCCAATATCCAAGATCGGGGCAGTTTCTGTTATGTTTAACCCATAATCGTCAACTCATTGCTAAAGAAGACACCTAGGAACAAAATATTTATGTTTTCACTTGGATGTATGTCGATGTGTGGATTTATTTGAGTTTAAAGCAAGGAGTCACTCTGCTGTTTTGCCTCCCCCGGGTCTGTGATGATGATCATGGGCCTCACTCTAACCGATGTTGAAAAATGGGGGTGTCTGGGGTGAGGGAGTGAGCCAAGGAGTACCATGTGTAATGTTGACTGTTGGCTTCTGCATTTTAAACCCAATGCGAGGTGGAGACCCCACCAGAAATGCCCAGGGCTGCAGGGATTTGGGGTCCTGGATGGGTTTGTCCAGCAACTCAGGCAGACACTGGTGGATTTGTGTGGAACCAACTGACAGGGACCCTGTGGGACCTAGGAGTTAATGAGTCAGCTCATGCCCCACTTTTGTAGATGCTATGCATCAGGCTTGGTTTATTGTCTTGTTGATTGTCTGGATTTAAGAAAGGGATGGAAAAAAAGTTAGTAACAAGACAAAATGTCTGAAGCTATTACATTTTACATAGCTCCAAATATTGAGAAACTATTCTCCCAGTATGCAAGATTCAGCAAAGGAGTCTGGTTCATCTATTTCAGCAAACAATTCACTCACACCTTTGATAAATGAATGACATTCCCTGATCAGTCTTCCTGTTTCACTTCCGTCTTCCCTATTACTACAAACAGAAGCACCGAACGACCTTCATGTTGGAACAACACTGGTTCAGCAGAGCAGCCATATGGTGGCTATAGACATGAGAGCTCATTTAAAGGCAATAAAAGCATTTTATGAGAAGGAATTGGCTCTATGGAATTGATGATGCTGAGTATGATATATTTTATTAGTGTTTGTACATGTTTTTGGAGATCTGGTGGTTAAACGTTTCCTAGCATACTGTTGGATGTATGCAGAAAAATTTGCAGACCAGAAATAAAATAACAGAACATCATTAAAAAAGTGAGGCCCCAGCAGCCAAAATGGGCAGGTCGTTGTTGGGGGAAATGCCCCCTCCTCATTATGCTTCCATGTGGGGGGACCATCAATGAAAGCAACACTCCTGACCCCTCTCCTGAATGGAGAGGCAGTGAATAACCTGATTTGAGAGTTGGGGAGGAACTGAGAAGTGTGACCAGTCCCTTCCAGTTATCTGTTGGCAGAGGACACATGTTCTGATCTACAAACTTCCTGTAATGAAAGAGGATGTGTCCAAACAAGTGGTGTGTATGTCTCCAGCTCTGGCAGAGACTGGGTGGCTAAGTCTCCCTAATTCTAGAGTGTAGCATCTGCAAACACACATTCTCCAGAAAGCTAAGATCAAACCATCCTACTCCTGTGTCTATCTCTTGCTCGATTCTGAACTCAGGGGTATTATTTATGAGGCCCTCTGAAACTGACAGTAGGTATGGACTGCTGACTGAGCAGAAATTTCCAGTTGCCTCTGGAAGCCCATTTTCCCTCTTTCCCCAACTTGTAACAAGAGACATTATTAAAAATATACCTGAATAAAATAATGTGTTTCCAAGTTTTTCTTAGAGTTGGGTATGGCCAGCTCAAGGCAATGATGCATCTAGGTCTCCTGGGAGGTGAGCTCTGCTGGTTGGAATCCTTTTGGGCTTTCTCTGTTTCCTCCTGTTCCAGCCTGACATCAGGATCTAATACCTGGAGTGCCAACTATCATCTCAGATCATGAGATGACTCTGGAGACAGGAGCCTTGATGACACCATGAAACTATCATGCCCAAGCCAGCCTGCCTCACTCCAGAAAACATTCTATGAGAAAGAAGTATAAACCATTATGTTTATTATTATTATTTTGGGTTTTTCTATAATATGAGACTAAGAATTGTTTTGAGCTGGGACCTTAATCATAGGTCTTGGAGCTTTGGGAGAATATGGCAGATGTTCTATTTTGGAAAAAAAAAATTCTATTGGATGGCTTTGCAGAGAAAGATGTAATGTGTATCACGTATAGTTTCCAAAGCGATCCCCAGTTAAAAAATCATTGTTCTAGATTGGGTTATCATCAGCCTGCACAACTTGGTAGTTGCCTGAATGTGAATCTTAGATGTGTTGCTTGCTCATTGTGTGGCCCTAATCACTTAATTGCTCTGTGCCTCAGTTTTGTTCTTTGTCACAGGGAGATAATGATCATTGAGGGGATTAACAAAGCCAGCCTGCAGCACAGAGTCAGCGCCATATAAGCATACACGGATGGCATCTCCATGTCTCTGATGGCAGGGACTTATTTCTTCATGCCCTGAAGGAGGGGAGATCTTCAGATGAGGAATGGATGTGGACTTTCATTTGGGGTCTGGGGTCTGCTCAGGATTTTGGGCACATCTCCTTCATAAAGCTTCTTTACTAAAGACACTTTTGGTTTGGGCTCAAATTCATTAACCCAGATTTTCTTTTCACAAGAGCCAAGTGCTAAAACATGATAATTAAAGATCCCACAGCCACCAAAGGTGACCTTGCAAAACTGTGAACAAATCTGTTGTGGGTCCAGAAGAAGAATATACTTACTTCTCATTCTTCCTCTCAGAGCTGGGGAACATGAGCCAGAAACTGTGAAACTCACATATGATTGAGCTTTGAAATGTGACCCCCTGATCCCACCAGTTAGGAGCCCGGGGATTCCTGAGCAGAGCACAGGATGGAGGAGCTCTGGTGGCAAAGCTGGATTCTAGAAATCAGTCCACGCTAGCGCCTCACAGTGTTGGGGCCGTGTAAGCGCTACAATGGGGGGTGGGGGTGGGGCGGTTTGCTGCCAGGCAGGAGGAAGAAGTTTGTAAAATGGCAGAGAATGAAAACAGAGAGATTTCCCGTGAGGACATGGCAAGTTCAGGGTATTTGATCATTTCTTCTTCTTCTTAGGAGAGTGAACCAATTCTGAAATAATGGGTTTCTGTCCTGCTTATGAGCTGCTATGCAGGGGAGCAAATGTACTCTGAAGGTTGCTGTTAGCCCAGAAGGTAATTTCCTATTTCTTTAAAACAATTCACTGAAAGAACATGTTATTTCTTCCTAAGAAAAATGCAGTGCTGCTTTGAGGACCTGTTTTCTGTTCTTTCCTTGTCCTAATAAGGAAAAGCTTAATTGCATTCCATGTGGGACCCCTGCCTGACTGAAATCATCAACCTCTGGCTTGTTCGTGGTTTGCCCATCTTACTCTGCAAAAGATGCTTCTCTTCCTACTCACATTTCTCCTTTGGAAGAGTGTCCCACCAAAATAGGTATTTTAGGTCTGGTGAATAAACTCAGTATTTGGTCAGAAATGTCCTGACCCAGCCCACCTTCTCCTATCCCACCCGAGTATTTGCAGCCCTGTAAAGAAATGGTCAAAAAGGCTTTTTAAAAATGGATCATTATCATGGCTCCTTGCAATGCTAATGTGTGAAGGTATGACCTTTCCACCTGTCAACATCATGGGTACTGAGAGATGAAAACATGTCAGCAGAGGAGTGCTTTTTGCAAGGATTTCTGAAGCATAACAAATGGATGGGGTAATTTAACGGGGATTGGTACCACACAGAGGCTGTGGGGGCAAAGGAAATCTAGACCAAGTGAGCTTTGTTCAGAGACTGTATGCTGTGTGCTTCTCCCGCAAAATTACCCATTAAGCAAGGTGCCATTTTACCACGGTTTATGTTTCCTTCATAAACCATGGTATCATCTAACAGCATCTCAATGTTCAGGAAATCTGCACTCTTATGGCACAAGGGAGCACCATCTGACCTACTTTCTTAGAGCAGAAAGATGCAGGGATATAGCAGACCCACTGCCACCAGCCAGGGAAAGCCATGCACGCTACAGCGCAACTCACACTCGGGGGACGTGACCTGTTTAGCTCGAAACTGGCAACGGTGGGAGGATTTACACCATGGACATTGGCAAACACTAGAACTCATGGCTCTCTCCCCTCCCTCCACCTCCAACAGATTTTGCTGTTTAACACTGACCAGAAGACTGCGTAGGGGGGTGTGTCACCATATTGATGCTTTTAAGGAGTGTTCCCACAATACAGGGACACTGAGGAGCTTCACCCGAGAGCCATAGCCAATCTTATTCATAACAGTAAACCCTACGGATGTGAACAGCACATCACTGTGTGTTTTGACAGGTGATTCAGCGAAGAATCGACGCATACGTTGCTTTCTCAACTCAGGGATACAGGAGGGTGGTGGACATTTATATTAATAAACTGCTAATATTCAAGGTTAGTTGCAAATGTTACTCTCCTCTTTTAATGGCACAAAACGGATTCTAATACATTTTTATTTCTTTTCTCACTCCCCAGCTCGGCTGAAACTAGTACTGAAAAAGAAACAAAACAAAATACCACGCATCCTGGATAATCTCTAACTAGACAACCTCCCTGTCGTGATCATCTGGTTCAATTCCTTCATTTTACAGAGAAGAAAGAGAAAACCAGAATAGAGAAGTGGGTGTCAAAGCCTTGGAGAGGAGGCAACCAGGATCTCACTTAAATGAGTCCTACTCTAAAACCACCATTACCATCGTCAGTAATGACCCCAGCAGAGAGTGGACAACCTTCCTGGGTGCCTAGGACTCCCATGCTTGAGCAGGCAAGCCCTGCCTCCTGGGGGAGGGGTGGTCCCTCAGTCCTTCACTCTACCCAAACAGAGGTGGCAGAAGACGGTGTTGTCCAAGGATGAGGCAACAAGGCTGCCCCAGAGCCCAAGCTAGAAAACAGACGCAGGGACAAAGGGTTTATGGGTGGTAGGGCCAGGGAGGCAGGCAGATATTCTCAGACATGAACACATATTTTGAACCCACTTATTCAAGTACTTTTTTTTTAAGAGAGAGTGAGTTTTGGGGGGAGGGGCAGAGGGAGAGGGAGAGAGAATCTTAAGCAGACTCAGTGCTGACCGTGAAGCCCAACATGGGGCTCAATCTCACAACCCTGAGATCATGACCTGAGCCTAAATCAAGAGTTCGATGATCAACCAACTAAGCCACCCGGGTGCCTCTTCAAGTACTTTTTTTTTTTTACACATCCCCCAACATTTGACTGGGAAAAATTTCAAGCATATGGAAAGTTGAACAGCCATATACCCACTGCCTGGATTCCACAATGAATATTTCATGCACAGATTTGACTCTAAATTTATTTCAGTGTTATCTCATCAGCCAATCACAATTTACTGAATACAGAACTTTCATTATTTCGTTTTAAAATAGACTAGGTGGAAACATGAATCAGTGAACATCTCAAAGATCACTAAGACACTAAGGCACTAAGATGGCAGCTCTCTTCCTGAATTCTGCTGCTCCAGGTGGGGATCCACTGCACGTGCCTTACTCTGGACTCTGCAGCTATGACTTGGGGTCTGGTGCCACTCTCATGCATGTCATATCAGAGGGCGAAGTGTGAAGGGGACTAGGAGCAAGGAGCCTGGACCCCAACCTCACACCATCCACGACATGCTAGGAGTGGGCAAGACCACTGGCCTGATTCCTAGGGGGGCTGAATGGGACCAGACACTCTCAACCTGGGCTGCATCTCAGAAGTTGGAATCACCTGGGTGGTTTTTAAAATAGACTAGTGCCCAGGCCCTACCCCAGACCAACTGAGTCAGAGTCTCAGGGGTGGAGCTCAGGAATGGCCTTATTTGAAGCTCTCCAAGTGATCCTAATATACAGCCTGGGCTGCAACAATTCTAAGGGGTGATCTCCTGGGCCATTGATAGCTCTAATGCTCCTCTACTTTCTCTGTCCCTTTCCTTCCCACTCTGCCCCCTTATTACCCTTCCCTCCGTTCTTCCCGAATTTCCTCCCCTTCCTCTTCTCTCTCTCTCTTTCTCTCACAATTCAATAACAACAACAACAACAACAATAGCTAACTTGCTTGAGTGCTGACTCTGTACTGGAAACTTTCTCATATGCCCCACATATATATAACCCATATAACAATCTGATGGGATAGACGTTTTGACTATAGAGCTGACCCAAGACCTATTGATAAGTCCCACTTTAAGTAGATTCTAAGTTTTGCTATAAATACGTGTGAGAGATGTAGAAATATTTTTAGGAGATTCATTGGATTTAAATTTATATTAACAGATGCCCAGGCAGATGATCCAAGAGAACCAGGCACTAAATACCTATCTTGAAGTGGGGAAAAATAAAGAATAGAGTGTAAGTGAATGCTCAGGTTCATTTAATAACTGGCATCCTTTCCCCTTTCCCTTTATTGATATGCAAGGACCCAGGGAACTAGAGGGTTTAAGACTGGCTACACTGGAACACATGCCCTTTGCGCCCCTTTCCTACCCCTAATCCAAAGATCTATTTCATCTTGTAGGATTTTTTCCTTAGAAAGCATCTTTTTATAATTTTTTAAAAATTTAAATTCAATTAACATACATGCACTCAATGTTTATAGCAGCAATGTCCACATCTTGTGAGATTTTTAAAACATCGATTTCACCATAAAAGTACTGCAGCAAAGTTATCTTCTTTAATCCCTAATATGAACAGTTTTCCCTACCTTGCCCTCCCTGGAATTCTTAATTCCATTTACCCATACTAAAAGAGGACCGGGGAAGGGAAGTAATAAGCCTAGAGTCATGCAACTAGGAAGTAAATGGAAAATCTAGAAGGAAGGAGGCCCTAGATCTCCTGAATCCAAGTGCAAAGCCTCTTTGCCCAACCACAGTGGAGGACCAGATGCTGGCCCATCTCAGAACACAGGGCATGGGGCAGCCAGAGCATCCTTGGATGCCCCTGGACCTAGGGCTGGTTCCATTCAGGGGAGACTCCCCATGACGTCTTTGATGCAAAATCACATCCCTCCTGTAAACCTACTGCATATTTGAGACTGCTCGGCAGGACTGGCTACATGATTTCTGGACCCAGAGCAAAAACAAAAACGTGGGCCCTTTGTTCAAAAAGCAGGAAAAATGTGCCATTGAAGTTCTAAAATATAAAGCTTTTTTAATTCTTCTGTGGTCTCTCTCTCTCCCCACATGTCATAATGGTTTATAATTTTAATATTTTTTTCTTTTTTTTAATTTAAATTCAATTAGCCAACGGATAGTCTTATGTCCTCTCGAGCTTGGGGCTGGCCAAGTGCCAGCCTTCCCAAGCATCAGGACAAGGCCTGGGACTTGGCATGCATATGTGTGCCCCTAACCACCTGCCAGGTCCCCCTTCCACCAGAATGACCACCATACCCGGGGCTTGGAAGGGTGACCCCAATGGTATTCTGA
>NW_023270515.1:1754437-1760477 GCF_011800145.1 Mirounga leonina
AAATTATTAAGAATTTCAAGATGGCAGCTGAAGAACGTTAAACCCTAAGCATAGGGCTCTTGAGAGCTTAGGGGCCATGCCACCGCACTGGTCACATACCCAGGATGCTGGCCCTGGAACCTGATAAATACTTGGTCTCCTAGGCAGCTGCTGCTGTTACCTAGTCACCTGAAGGGGGCACAGGAGCTGGGAGGAGGCAGTCTCTTGGGCAAGACTTGGGCATGACCAACCACAGTCTGGAAGACAGAATGGGAAGCCAGCGGCCTTCTTTTTCTCTATTGCCGTGATGAAGGCCATGCACACAGGCCAAACCCTAATGAGAAAAGTGGTTGGTCTCCTTTCTAATACAGTACAACCCATCAACATTTTCTTTTATGATAACTGTGGTTACTGTCCCGGCATCACGTGGGGCCATCAAGGAACCCACAGTCACATTTCCCAGTCACAGCGAACACATGTTCTCCCCAACACACCTAACACCAAATTTACCATCTTAACCACTTTAAAGTGTACAGGTGACATTAAGTACACTCACACTGTTGTGCAACCTTCCCCACCATCCGCCTCCAGAACTTTTTCATCTTCCCAAACTAAAAGTGTGTCCCCATTAAAACCCAACTCCTAGTCCCTCTCTCCCAGCCACCATTCTACTTTCCATTTCCATGCATTTGACTCCGTTAGGGACTTCAGAGAAGAGGAATACTGCAGTATGTGTTCCTCTGGGACAGGCTTATTTCACCTGGCATAAAGTGATCGTGGCTCATCCATGCTGTAGTGTGTGTCAGAACGTCCTTCCTTTTAGAGCCTGGTAACATTCTCTTGTGTGCATACACCACCTTTTGTTTATCCATTCCTCCATCCACGGACCCTTGCATGGCTTTCACCTTTGGGCCACTGTGAATAATGCTACTATGGTCATTATTCTTGAAAATGTCTACAGCGCTTTGCTAGAGAAAATGGTTTCCAATTCTGGGCCCCCTTCTTCCCCAGGGATTCAAAGGCTGAGTGGCTTTTTCTCCGTCTGGGGTCCCTGCCTCTCGGCTTCATCTCTATTTCTTCATCTGTAAGAACAATGAGACCTCCAGGCTCCTGAGGCTGTGATCAGGATTAATGAGATTATGCTAGTGGAACCCACTGAGCGTGTCGGAAGAAAGGCCCCGCAGAAACACAAAGTGCTATTATCACTGCCGTAGAATCAAAAATTCCTCCTGTCCAAATACTTATTGTTCATAAAAGTTTTAGCAAGTGAGGCTACCTACTGGGCAGCTCTAATCCCCATAAAGAGACTGATTTCTCCAGCCAGGAATTAATCAGTTCTTAGCACATACTAAAATATCTTCTTGGCTGGGTTATGACGCTTACATAATGAAGTTACTTTGATTATAACCATTAATCAAATCCGTGTTTCCAAGCTACAGTGGGCTGTATTTGAGGTTAAACTTTGACAAGAGTGGCAACAGCTGAAAACATTTAGGATTCATATTATATTCACTCTGAACTTGTTTCAAGTGACATTATTAGAAGAAAGCTGGTTTATTTTGCATGATAAGTGTGAATATTAACCAAAAGATATTAAAAATGGTATTTCCCCCCAATTCACAGAGAGATAGGCAGGACATTTCTCCCTCCTCCACCCCCAATCTGGCCATATACACAGATGCCACATTCTGTCTAACGAGACTTCCTAGCAATTAAGGTAGAAAGAAAGACAATAGTAAATAGAATTTGATTTCCTGCTGACAGTGCTGGTAAAAAATAAATTTTAAAATGTCACCATGAAAAATCGGATGACGTCTAGAATATTCATTAGAAAAAAAAAATCAGTGGTGTTGGCCATCCCTCAGGGTGATTCCCAGTGGTCCTCACATCCTGGTTTGCCAACACTTGAATAGCCCCTCCCACATTTTACCAGAGTCCTTGGTCCTTGTGACCAATAACATCTGACAGAAGAGGTGGTAAATCACTCAGATTATAGACTGCAGCTATCATCCTGGGCACTGGAGCATCTGTGTGTGTGTGTGTGTGTGTGTATGTGTGTGATCACTTGCTCCAGGGAAGTCTGCCATCGTGTCACCAGGACACACAGGTGGCTGGAGAGGACCATGAGGACTGGAAGTTTCTGGCCAGCAGCCTGTTCAGATCCCAAGCTGGCCAACAACCCATGTGGGAGCTGAGAAACAGATTCTCCCCCAGTCAAGCATCCCCTCTTCTTACATATTCGGATACAGTTCTTGGAAGGCAAGAAGTTTCCATGGAAACAGAACCAGCAGCTTCTGGTGGCTTGGGGATGGATACACAGAACGGCTGGGTCCAAAGCCATGGTCAAACTTTTGAGCAAAATCTTTACATCCAGCTGTTTTTCATGGAGAAGCACAGAGAGAGGAGATAAGCCACTGTCCGCACTGACGCTCGGGGTGGTGGACTCAGCCACATTCTGCTGCTTCAGCTGCAATGCGTCTTGCCCTGTGGCTCCCTGGAATGCAGGGACGTGTCCCCTGGCAGCTGAGATCACACCACCTCCCTCTCTAGGGCACCCCAGGGGCTTCTTCCACCTGAAGATTCTTGCCCAAGACAGGCCAGTGCCCAGGACCTTGATCCTGCCTTCCACCCTGCAATCCCCACCCTATGTTTAATTTCTGATGTGTTGCGTTTTCCTTGAAGTCTTCCGGACCACCTGGTCTTCATCCTGTGTCAATATCCATTCCCACCCAACCCTCTTTCTTTGGCCCCTAATGTATGTTTCCATTTGCTTGCATAAATGCATATGTGTTTTTGTTAATTTAGTTACCTGGATTTGGTTATAATAGTTGGTTTATTTTATTGGGTTATCATTTTTTCCCTGTGTTTCTTTTTCAATTGTTTATGCTGGTATCAAGGACATAAAATGCCCTTTGGAAAACATCTGGTGTAATAAAGATGATAATTATAGCTAACATGTATTAAGTCCTATGTTGAGAATTTTATCTGTTTTTCACTTTTACAGCAGCCCTAGGAGGTAGGTGCTATTTTTACCCCGATTTTAGGTGTGCAGAAATTGAGGCAGAGACAGACTGAATCACTCATTCAGGGTCACACAGATAGTAAGCAGTAGAGCCAGAATCACAACGTAGGCAGCCTAGACTATTCCCACCTGGTTCTGCATTCATGAACAACTGAGTTAATCTTGCCTGTTTTTGAATTGAATTGAATCATACCCTCTGTACAGTTTGGTGTCTCCCTTCTTTTATTCTGTGTTGGTTTACATGATATCTATAACATATATACAGAGTCCGCAGGTGTTTTCACTGCTGTATAATATTTCTTTGCATGATTTCCCATGGTTTATTTATTTCAGAAGTTTCAGATTCCACATGACTGCGAACATTTCTGTATGTGAACCCTGGAAACTTATGCATGTATTTCTTCAGGGAACATATACAGAGAGCTAAGGTATGTGTATTTCTTTAGATTTATGAGACAATACCAAGCATCTCTCAAAAAGAGTTGTACAAGTTTACAGTCTCACCATCAATCTTTGTGATCAATTTGTCGACAACAGTGGTTCTTCAAGAGTGGCTCCTGAACCAGCTGCAGGGGCGGCACCTGGGAACTTGCTAGAAATGCAACCCTGGGGCTGGCAGCCTGAACAACCATCCATGAGATCCTGGTGCAGGCCAGAGCGTGAGAACCATGGCTTTAGAGCTGTCCTGGGTATGGCCCCCCACTCCCAGTCACCTCGAGCCTTACTCTAAGGTCTTATGAGAGTGTCGTGCAGAAAGAGCACAGAGCTTGGAATCAGAAGAGCTGACTGAGTTCTGGCTCTGCCAATTTGTGAACTATAAACTTCAATAAGTGTTTATACTCTGTGCCTCATTCCTCAGTGGGTACCATGGTGATAACTCCTCAGTACAGAGCAGCTGCAAAGATCAAACACACGGGAAGTCCTTTCTAGACTGTAAGGGCTTATAATGTTAGTTATTTTTTCTCTAGCTAATATTTGCATCCATGAATTGTTTTCCCAGCTAGATTTACATTCCACCAAGGCTGAAGAGCTTTTCATATATACGTATATAGGCAAGGACCAGAAGGAAAAAAAAAAAAAGTCAGCATTAGGGTGATGGGATTATAGAGATTTTAAAGATCTAACTATGTCGTGTGGTTTTCGTAAGATTTGAGCAATAAATAAAACATGATTAAAAGTAAATTTCACATTTGTAGGTTTTAAATGAAATATTAATGGGTTTGGTAAATAATATAATGGCTGTATCCGTCACATCACCTAGAAAATTGACAGCATAGGTTAAAAAAAAAGGAAAAAGAGAGTGTTTTCTAAATGCTAAATTCTGGTCCCTTGATATGAAGAGAATGGGTTGACGGCTTGCTCACTTTCCAAGAAGGTTTTGAATGCTACTCTCAAAGGGATGATTGCCATAGGTCCCGAGAAGGGCCTGTATTTGTGTACGAGTGTGCATGCCTGTGTACTTGGGCGTGCCTGTGAGTGATTGTGTGATGTGCATGTATGTATTCTACATGTGCACACAGGTGTGAGCACACCTGTATGTGTGTGTGGGGGAGGCATACAGGGCAATCCCTGAACCACCAGAGTGTTTGAATAATTCTCTTAAATTCTTTCTCCCCCATTTTTTTTTTTTTAAAGATTTTATTTATTTATTTGAGAGAGAGAATGAGATAGAGAGCACATGAGAGGGTGGAGGGTCAGAGGGAGAAGCAGGCTCCCTGCCAAGCAGGGAGCCCGATGCGGGACTCGATCCCGGGACTCCGGGATCATGACCTGAGCCGAAGGCAGTCGCTTAACCGACTGAGCCACCCAGGCGCCCCTTTCTCCCAAATTTTACATGAAAGCCAAAGTGACAGGCATTTTTCACAATGTATATTAGAAGATAAGTACAGCATTGTATGTTTCTTTTTTAAGAGCTTTCTCTTTCAAAAAGAAAAAAAAAAGTAAAGCGCTCGGATGGTCTCTTGTCCTATTTTTTGGGGTTTGCTAAAGCCACCTCTGGGCTTATGGAGATACAAAGTAGCATCAGAGATACAGTGACTCTGCAGACAGAAACCCACCTTTTCTGAAGGAACAAGCCGCACCGTTAAACACAGCCTGTGGGAGCCCGAACCAGCTGCCTTTCCTTTCCTAACACCAGGCGAGGGAAACTCTGTTCCCGTACTGAACTGTAGGGTTAATGACACTGAAGGGTGGAGGTCACGTCCTAGCTCACGGGTAAATGCCGGGGGATATGTGCGAGCACCAGCACATGCACACGCACACATGCACTTGCACGCACGCACACCCGTCCAGCTCAGATCAGTGCTTTTCCTTGCTTTGTGCTGTGGACCTGTGAGTCCGATCCAGGCGTAAGATCAGCGAACCCTCACGGGGCATGCCTGGGGGATATTTTCTGTGTAGCTGCAGGCGGCAGCTCTCGGCATCTCCTGTTTATGGCAGCTGATAAATCTTACAAAGGAAGAACCGGAAAGGAGCAAGGGATTCTTGGCAAACAGCACTGTTCATCAGGAGATATTTTATGACCGAGCGCCTCTCACGCGGCTTTGAGATTTCGGAGGCTTGTGAAGTGAAATGTGCAACCGTCCCTCCCAGGGCAGGCGAGCAGGCACTAATTGAGGTATTGACGGCTCTAAATGAAGCAGAAACCTGCTAGGAAGACTCAGCTCAGGCGAAATGAGTGCTGCCAGCGGTGCATGCTGGGACATTAGTGGGTTTCATTCACTGCTCGTTCATGCAAGTAAGTGTGCGCTTAAGCACGGAGCCCTGGTCTCCTGCAGCACAGAACCTTTCGTGCTACAAAGCCCCGAAAAATCAAGGTATTAAAAATGTCCTTTAAAGAAAAAAAAAAACCTATCAAACCTCTCCTTTAGGATTTCCCCAATTTGTTGTCTGTACAGATGTTTACCTTGTGTATTTCCCCTAATTCCTATAGAAAACAGGTATAGGAAATATTTTTTTTTAAGATTTTATTTATTTATTTGAGAGAGAGAATGAGACAGAGAGCACGAGAGGGAAGAGGGTCAGAGGGAGAAGCAGACT
>NW_023270515.1:1760487-1773214 GCF_011800145.1 Mirounga leonina
GATTCTGCTTGAGATTCTCTCTCCCTCTTCATCTGCCACCCACCCTGCTTGCATGCTCTCTGTCTCTCTCAAATAAATAAATAAAATCTTTAAAAAAATGTATTTAAGAACCTCTCTCTCTTTCTCACTCTCTCCTCTCCCTCTTTGTATACAAACAAATCTATATATCTATATATAGGAATAAAAATTTAAATGCCCTAAAAGACAGTAAATATATTAACAAGAGGAATGATCAGTATATTCACTACATTTATTTATTATTTCATTATTCATTTAGTTCTTTGACTTGTCTGAATCTTTTTCAATAAATATATTTACTTTTATGAGCAGAAAATATACATTTTTTCTGTTTTTGACATAATATGAGCTTAATGGCTTGAGCTCAAGGTCCCATTAAAATATCCCAGATTCAAATGTGAGCAGCACAACGATCACCTGAAAAAAAAGGTGCGTCAAAATGCCTTTAAGCCCTGGCTGAAGACTCTTCCAGAGGTGGCACTGCTGGGCTGAATCAGGCCACGTTCCATTGTCAAACAAATGGCAGAAAATCTCAAGAGGTCTCCGGCTGGACACACACACTCTCCCACGGAGCTGGTGCTTTGTGTCTTTTTTTCAAGGAGCTCAAATTGCTGCATGCCCCCGTGTTCCTAAATGGTCAGGCGTTCTCATCCGGCTGGGAAAAAGTGGCAACATTTCCTGTCCATCTTACTTGTGAAGGAACATTTCGAGCATGGCGAGAACATGCAGAATGTTATCCATAGATGACCACTCTCTATAGGAAGGTCCAATTTGGCACCAGATGAAATTCTCTTGGGTCGCACAGCCCAGATACGGGGAGGCAGCTGCAGCCTCCCGTTTGGAAACTTCCCCATCCGTCCCCTTCCTCCCTCCTCTTCTCACCCTCTTATTAAAAACCAAACAGCAACATAAAACAGGCTGATCTGATCCTCTAGGGAGACCTAAGAAATGTTTGCTGGTGATGGGATGCATCCCTCCATCTTCAAGGAAAAAGCCCTCAAAATAGCCCCCAAGATAAGGTCCGAGCTTCTGTGATTTCCTTCTAGAAGCTCTAAGGGCATGGGAGCTGGCAGCTAAATGAGGGGGCACAATTCTGAGAACTTGCAATCAGGATTAATTGTGGAGATAAGGTTCTGTGGGTTTAGAGAGGCTGCCTGTAGCCACTTGGACAAAGAGTGATTTTCCCCTCATCTCTCACATCAGGGGCACTCAGGGCTGGTTGCTATGGCTAATGAAATGCACCTGACAACGGCCTGTGGCAGGAGCTTGTTAAGGAAGCAGTGGGGGCGAGTGAGCAGGTTTTCAGGGTATGCAGCTAAGCCTGGACCTGTCTAGGATGACGTCAGGCTTTGAACAAAATGACAGAAGAAGAAGAAGGGTAAAGGGAAGAAGGGTTTTTTTTGTTTTGTTTTGTTTTTCCCTAGACCCCGTAGGGGGATGTCTCCACGTGCAGGGGCTTCCAACCCTCTCTCCTCCATTGCCTGCTCTCCTGTCCAGGTCAGCCTTGCAGATTTCATCTGCGTGGACTGTTGCAGTGCATTATTCGGAAGCAGTGACCCACCTGTCTTCGGCTGCCGTCTCACATCACTGGAAGTCAGCCAGACATCTGCAAACCGATGGCATGGCACCATCTCCACGTGCCAACTCTCCCCCCAAATTCCTCCCTCTCTCTATTCCTGCATCCCGGGCTCAACCTTGGACTGACTTCCGGTCCCTGTGCTCATCAGTGATCTGGTCCTGTTTGGCAAATGTTCACAGCATCTTTCACATCAGATGTGTCCTTGTTGGTCTCCCAATGTTCACCTCAGTCTAAGCCTCAATCCAGAAGACTGTGCTGGGCTGGGACCAGTGTTCTAATCCCTTTGCCTGCCCTGCTCTATCTTGCCCCACTCTGATCCTGTTCCCTCTGCCCGGTTCAGCTTCCACAAATGTCACTTCCAGCATGACAGTGGCTTCTCACTATACTGTTTCCATAGCTCAAAGCCTAAGATATTTGGAATCCTGCTGCAGCCTGTGTTTCCATCCACCAGTTAACTCCTCCTTTAACCAAATATTCTGCTTTTGCACTCAAACCCACTTTGTGTGCTCCTCCATCTCCCCAAACCCACATGGGAACATCTTTTCCCTTTTCCAGCACAGCTGGTTGGCCCCACTGTACCTTTTCCACCTTTCCCAAAGTCACCTCCGTCTCTCCAATCAGACTGCCATCCATCCTTCCATGTTAACTCATATTCCATCCCCCCCCAAACCTGCCCGGACCTCACCTCTCCAAGGTGATCTGTCTTCTCTGAACTCCCACAACATCATGTCTCTATCACTATATATTCTACATAGCTATCTGCTGTCTTTCTGTATATGGCATTATGTTCTTGGGGATATTACTTATTAAAAACTATTTAATTTGAAAAACAGACTCACAGGGATTTGCAAAAATAGTGTTGGGTCCTATGTGCCCTTCACCCAGCTTCTACCAATACTGAGATTTTTCCATAACCGCGGCACAGTATCAAAACCTGGAAACTGGCATTGGAACGTTTCTATTAACTGAAATATAGATCTTATTTGGTTGTCACCATTGTTAAACCCACATCTGTGTGTGTGTGTGTGTGTGTGTGTGTGTGAGTGCATGTGTAGCTCTATGTAACTTTATCTAATTATAGATCCGGACACCTGCCACCATGGTCACAATACAGAATGGTCCCCTCACCACAAAAGAAGTCCCTGTCGTCACCTTTTTGTATTTGCACCTGGCCGCACCCCAACCTCTTTCCCTGTCCCCTAATAACCACTATATTATTCTTTATCTCTGCAGTTTTGTCCTTTGAGAATGTTATATAAACAGAACCTTTTGAGACCAACTGTTTTCACTAAGCTCATTACCCTTCAGGTTCATCCAGCCTGTTGTGTGTATCCATAGTTCCTTCCTGGTTTTTACTTAGTGGTATTCCAAGTATGGTTGGGCCAGAGATTTTTCAACCATTCACCTGGTGAAGGACATTTGGGTTATTCCCAGAATTTGGCTATTATGAATGTTCACAGGGATTTTTGTGAATATAAGTTTTCATGTCTCTAGAGTAAATGCCCAAGAATGTGATTGCTGGATCATCTGGTAAGTACACATTTAGTTTTATAAGAAACTGCCAAACTATTTTGCAGAGCAGCTGCACCACTTCACACCTCCACCAGTAATGTTTGAGAGATCCAGTTTCTCCACATCTTTGCCAGCATGTGGTATTATAACTTTTTTATTTTTTTGCTGCTTTTATAAATGAATGTGCCGACATATCTGCTCATAAATCAGGTGATGGGCTGAACATTCCCAAAGGCAGCACTATGTCCTCATAGCTTATAGTGCTCACCAAACATCTGTAGATTAACCACGGTTTCCCTGCAACTCCCACCACACCTCCCAGTTCATACTCTGTAATGGAGACATTTTATCTGTGCCTTACTCCTTTCTTGCCCCCCCCCCCCCCCCGACTGCAAACTCCTTGGGGTCAAAGATTGTGTCTTAATTATGTATACTTCAATTATTGGCACCTAGTAGCTGCTACATAAATATAGATATTTGTCATATGAGAATAAAATACTAGAACTCTTATCCAAAGGAAGGTGTTCAAGACAGAGAAAGCAGGGCATTCAAAGACACAGAGGTGTCATTATGTGGCTCTCATGAGCCACTGAAGGGGTTTCCCTATAATTGGACTGCAGAGTAAATGTCAGGAAGGGGTAAGACTGAGGCCTAGGGCAGGCCACAAAGCACCTCCTGGGACAGGCCACAGAATTTGGATTTAACATGAAGGAAGTGAAGATCTCCTTAAGAATTCTAAGCAGGAGTCAACACACTGTAGTCAAAGAACATAGACTGTATAATGCATTTTACTTGATTTTTTGGTTTGAAATGGAGTTTCCCCTTAGTCTTTGCTATTCTGTTATTAATTTGCATATTCCATTATTTAAGTTCTCTGTGCATTTATTTATTTATATTAAGGGTTTTTTTTTTTAAAGATTTTATTTGTTTGACAGAGCGAGACACAGCGAGAGAGGGAACACAAGCAGAAGGAGTGGGAGAGGGAGAAGCAGGCTTCCCGCTGAGCAAGGAGCCCGATGTGGGACTCGATCCCAGGACCCTGGGATCATGCCTGAGCTGAAGGCAGACGCTTAACAACTGAGACACCCAGGCGCCCCTATATTAAGGTTTTTTTTTTTTAAGAGCAGTTAGGTTCACAGCAAATCTGAGGGGAAAGTATGGAGACTCCCCATAGACCACCTGCCCCTTTGTTTGGTTCCACTTGACCTTTGTTGAGAGGCATGTGCTGAAACCCCTCTGCATTCTGATTCTGACACTTCCTGCTATATTCTAGCTGCTTTTTCATGTTTGGATACAACAGTTAGTTTATAAAGTCTCCCTACCACACTCTGTGAATTAGCGTCTGTCCATTTGGTCAATAAAGGACCATCTTATTTTTCTGGGTAAGTGCCTTATTCCTGGGTTCTATTTTGCTTGAGATAAAGATTGCATTGTTTGCTTTTATGTGTGTGCATTTCCCTGATATGTCTTTGCCACCATTTCTGAGAAGCTGTTTTCTCCCCAAAGGCTTTCTGCTTCTGACATGGCAGATTTTCTGAGGTAAGAAGAAAGACATTGTTCTTTGGATTCTTCCAGGCACTGACATTCTTCCAGTTCTTTACCAAAGGGTGAAAACTGCCTCATTTCTACACCATGGGCATTAACGAATGGCCTTGCACCCTCAGATCATAGAGATTTGATAAAATAGCTCTTTCAATTTTTTTTTTTCTTACAGCACAATTCCAGCCTCGTAAGATTCTGTTTCTAGCCCGTGGGGCATCGGGTCAACAGATATGGACTCAGTGTCCTTTTGGAGATGCCTATGGCTTTATTCCCTCATCAAACTTACCTACCTCTTTTCTCCTACTCAGCCGGTGTGCAGAAGGATCTCTGGTGGACGTGCTCCATCAGACTTTAATGTATCTGAATCCTAGCAGTTGATGTAGCAGGTCAAAGTAACCTCCTGCCTTCTGATTGTCAGTGAAGTCAGCAGAGTGTTCGGTATACCAGATGTCCATCTGTAAACCAGCAGCTTTCCTACAGACCAGCTATGGCTTCCTCCCTGGGAGTTATGGTGGGAATGTGGGTGATCACATTTTCTAGTAATAGCATGAACACTCACCCAATTTGTCATATTTTTATATTGAATGCAGTTATCTGTACTTTTATTATTTATTAGGATATATGTCATTCCCATAAAGAGAAATAGAGACTAACAAATGAACATCCATATGCTTTCATGGATAAACATCACCATCACGTGGCCCCAGGTCACTGTTCATCTCTATTCTCCTGACGCTCAGTTTTTAATGGGACATCAGGTCCATTCGGTCTGGGGGCTATACAGTGAGAGGCAACCACAAAATTTTTTATTGTTGCAATATTCTCATGTGCTAAGTGTTTTAAATAAATTTTATTTTTTAGAGCAGTTTTAGGTTTACAATATAATTGAGATCAAGGTACAGAGATTTCCCATATACCTCTTGCCCCACAGTTGCATAGTCTCCCCCATTATCAATACTACTCACTAGAATGGTACATTTTTTAGCAAGGGTGAACCTACATTGACACATCATAATCACCCAAAGTCCTTAGTTTACCTAAGGGTTTACTTTTGGTGTTGTATATTCAGTGAGTTTGGATAAATGCATAATGACATCCATCCATCATTATAACATCATACAGAACATTTTCACTGCTCTAAAAATTCTCAGTGTTCTGCCTGTTCATCTCTCCCCTTGCCAGCCCTGGCAACCACTGAACTTTTTACTGTCTCCACAGTTTTGCCTTTTTCAGAATGTCATAGAGTTGGAATCATATAGTGTGACGTTTTCTCATATTGGCTTCTTTCACTTTAAGATTCTTCCATGTCTCTTCAGAGCTTGATAGCTCATTTCTTTGTAGCACTGAATCATATTCTGTTACCTGGTTGCTTCAGTGTATTTATCCGTTCACCTACTGAAAGACATCTTGGTTCCTTCCAAGTTTTGGCAATTATGAATAAAGCTGCTCTACACATCCAAGCGCAGGTTTTGTGTGGACATAAATTTTCAGCTCCCTTGGGTAATACAAAGGAGGGATATTGCTGGATGGCATGGTGAAGGGTATGTTTAGTTTTGTATGAACATCTCATACAATGTATGAGAGTTTCTGTTGCTCCACATCTTTGCCAGCATTTGGTATTGTCAGTTTTCTGGATTTTGTCCATTCTACTGGGTGTGTAGTGGTATCTCATTGTTGTTTTGACTTACATTTCCCTGATGACACACAATGTAGAGCATATTTTCATAGGTTTTATTACCATCTGTATATCTTCTTTGGTGAGGTATCTGTTAAGATATTTGGCCCATTTTCAAACTGGGTGGTTTGTTTTCTCATTGTTGGGTTTTAAGAATTCTTTAAGGGTGCCTGGGTGGCTCAGTTGGTTAAGCATCCAACTCTGGGTTTCATCTCAGGTCATGATCTCACAGTGGTGGGATCGAGCCCCACGTCGGGCTCTGCACTTAGCACAGAATCTGCTTCAGATCTCTCCCTTTCCCTTTTCTCTCTCTCTCAAATAAAAAAAAAATCTTTTAAAAAAAGAATTCTCTGTATATTTTGGATAACAGTTCTTTATCAAATGTGACTTTTGCAAATACTTTCTCCCAGTATGTTGCTTGTCTTTTAATTTTATTTATATTGTTTACAGAAAATAAGAAGTTTTTAACTTTAATGAAGCCCAGCTTATCAATTAATCACTTTCATGTATCATGCCTTTGGTCTTGTATCTAAAAAGTCATCACCATACCCAAGGTCATGTAGATCTTCTCCTATGTTATCTTCTAGGAATTTTATAGTTTTGCATTTTATATTTAGGTCTATGATCCATTTTGAGTTAATTTTTGTAAGGGTATAAGATTTGTGTCTACATGAAAAAGTGCTCAATATCACTCAGCATCGGGGAAATCCAAATCAAAACCACAATGAGATATCTCCTCACACCAGTCAGAATGGCTAAAATTAACAAGTCAGGAAATGACAGATGTTGGCAAGGATGTGGAGAAAGGGGAACACTCCTACACTGTTGGTGGGAATGCAAGCTGGTGCAGCCACTCTGGAAAACAGTATGGAGGTTCCTCAAAAAGTTGAAAATAGAGCCGCCATGCGACCCAGCAATTGCACTACTGGGTATTTACCCCAAAGATACAAATGCAGTGATCCGAAGAGGTATGTGCACCCCAATGTTTATAGCAGCAATGTCCACAATAGCCAAACTATGGAAAGAGCCTAGATGTCCATCAACAGATGAATGGATAAAGAAGGTGTGGTATATATATACAATGGAATATTATGCAGCCATCAAAAGGAATGAGATCTTGCCATTTGCAACAATGTGGATGGAACTGGAGGGTGTTATGCTGAGCGAAATAAGTCAAAAAGAGAAAGACATGTATCATATGATCTCACTGATGTGAGGAATTCTTAATTTCAGGAAACAAACTGAGGGTTGCTGGAGTTGGGGTTGGGGTGGGAGGGATGGGATGGCTGGGTGATAGACACTGGGGAGGGTATGTGCTATGGTGAGTGCTGTGAATTGTGTAAGACTGTTGAATCACAGACCTGTACCTCTGAAACAGATAATACATTATATGTTTAAAAAAGAAGATAGTAGGAAGGGAAAAATGAAGGGGGTGGGAAATCGGAGGGGGAGACGAACCATGAGAGACTACGGACTCTGAGAAACAAACTGGGGGTTCTAGAGGGGAGGAGGGTGGGGGTATGGGTTAGCCTGGTGATGGGTATTAAAGAGGGCACATATTGCATGGAGCGCTGGGTGTTATGCGCAAACAATGAATCATGGAACACTACATCAAAAAAAATTAAAAGATTTGTGTCTAGATTCATTTTTTATACATGTTTACATGTAAATATACATAACATGTAAACATACATAACATGTATAACAGTTGTTCCAGCACCATTTGTCAAAGAGGCTATCTTTTATCTATTTATTTATTTATTTAAAGATTTTATTTATTTATTTGAGAGAGAGTGAGAGAGAGAAAGAGCACAAGAGGGGGGAGCGGAAGAGGGAGAAGCAGACTCCCTGCTGAGCAGGTAGCCCGATGTGGGACTCGATCCTGGGATTCCAGGATCATGACCTGAGCCGAAGGCAGTCGCTTAACCAACTGAGCCACCCAGGTGCCCGAGGCTATCTTGCTCCCTTGTATTGCCTTTGCTAATTTGTCAAAGATCAGTTGACTATATTTATGTGGGTCTATTTCTGGGTTCTCTATTCTGTTCCAGCACTCTATTTATCTATTCTCTTGCCATTACCACACTATCTTGATGACTGTAACTTTATAGTAAGTCTCGAAGCCAGGTAGTATCAGTCCTGCAACTTTCTTCTTCTCTTACAATACTGTGTTGGCTATTCTGGCTCTTTTGCCTCTCCATATAAACTTTGGAATCAGTTTGTCAATATTCATAAAATAACTTGTTGAGATTTGTATGGGATTGCACTGAATCTACAAATCAAATTGAGAAGAACTGACACTGCATCTTCCTATCCATGAACATAAAGTATCTCTCCGTTTATTTATTTGATTTTGTTTATCAGTTTTATGATTTTCCTCATTATACATCTTGTATATATTTTGTGATATTTATACTTAAGTATTTCATTTTTTGCATACTTTGACAAAGTATTTCATTTTTGCATCATTTAGTGGCATTGTGTTTTTAATTCTAAATTCTGGTTGTTCATTGTTTGTATATGGGAAAGTAATGACTGTTGTATAACAACCTGGTATTTTGAAACCCTGCTTTAAACACTTATTAGTTTCAGGGATCTTTTTGTCCATTCTTTGAGATTTTCTACAGAGATGAACATGACACCTGCAAACAAAGACAACTTTGTTTTCCTTCCCAATCTATATTCCTTTTTATTTCCTTTTCTTATGTTACTGCATTATCAAGGACTTCCAGAACAATGTTGAAAATGAGCAGTGAGAAAGACCATCCTTGCCTTGTACCTGAGCTTAGGGGGAAAGCTTCATGTTTATCACCATTAAGTATGTTAGCTGAAAGTTTGTTTTATAAATAGTCTTTGTCAAGTTGAAAAGTTCCCCTCTAGGGGCACCTGGGTGGCTCAGTCGGTTAAGGGTCTGCCTTCCGCTCAGGTCATGATCCCAGAGTCCCAGGATTGAGCCATGCATTGGGCTCCCTGCTCAGTGGGGAGTTGGCTTCTCCCTCTCCCTCTGTTCCTCCCCCCACTCATGCTCTCTCTCTCTCAGTCTCTCTCTCTCAAATAAATAAATAAATAAATAAAATCTTAAAAAAAGGAAAAAGTTCCCCTCTATTCCTAGTCTATTGGTTTACTGAGAGTTTTACCATTACTTGATGTTGAATTTTATCAAGATTTTTTCTACATCTATTGATATGATATGTGATTTTTCTTTTTTAGCCTGTTGATGTGATAGATTACATTAATTAATTTTCAAATGTTGAGCCAGGGATAAATTTCAAATTTCACTTGGTCATGGGGTATAATTATTTTCTTTTAAACTTTTAAAGATTCAATTTGCTAATATTCTGTTGATGACTTTTGCCTTTATTTCATGAGACATACTGGTCTCAATTTTCTTTTCCTGGAATATCTTTGTCTGATTTTGGTATTAGGGTAATGCTGGTCTCAGAGAATGAGGTAAGAAGTATTCCCTCTGACTCTATTCTCTGAAAGAGACTGTAGAGAACTGGTATAATTTATTCTTTAAATGTTTGACGTAATTCACCAGCGAATCCCTCCAGACCTGGTACTTTCTGTTTTGGAAGGTTATTATTGATTCAATGTTTTCAATAGATACAGGCCTATTCAGATTATCTATTTCTTCTTGAGTGAGTTTTGGCAGGTTGTGTCTTTCAAGGAATTAGTCCATCCCATCTGGCTTGTCCAGATAGAGCTAAACTAGGGTGGGTAGGAGCAGAGAGAACTGACCCTACTCTATGGCATATGCTCAAATCTCATGACCAGTCAGCCATGGCCAGACATATGATGAACATGTATTGCACCCTGATGATGAGTACAATGATGAAGTGTCCACACTTACCCATCTAGAACCCTGTGGAAGGTGTTATTAACTCTCATGTTTCCAGAATGTCCTTTCTTAAATTGTACCCAGGTCTTACACTATCCTCTCAGAAAAGAGTTTAAGCTTCCTTTCTTCTATCTCCCACACTCAAAAGTAAACTGTGCACAAATAAATTTATTCAGTGTAATTTATTTTAATTGTGTTTCTAACAATTAAAGGGCAACTACTATTTATAGTAGTTATAGCTTTGTCTACTGGTAGAGGGAGTATATAGGGTCAAACATAAAGGGCCCCAAGAATCAAAGAGATAAAGCACTTGTATAGCAGCCTATGCTGGCCTAGAGCAGAAATATTTACTTACAGTAGGAATTCTTAGTCAGGGTTCCATGGGTCCTCAGGGGATCATAAATGGAATTCCAGTTTGTATGTACATGTGTGATTTTCTATGACAAGAAGCCAGAGCTATCCTCTGATGCTTAAAGGAGTCCATGAACCCCAAATTTCCAAATTTTTGCTTTAAAGTCACAGATTAGCCCAGAGCAGCAAGATTTGGCTATGACCTAACTATAACCCTATAAGGGAATCTAGAGAAAGAAGACGTCAGCATGAAGGGAGTCGACAGCTATGGAAACAAAAAAAAAAGAGGAAATGGAAGCTGGGGAGGAGCTTTCCATGTTCCTTCCAGAACACAGGTAATCTTGACCCCAAAATGTCAAGCATTAGGGTTGGATTGGCAAAGCATCTACAGTGGAAGGCAATGCAGAGAAGTCGTGTTGGCATTAAATACTGTTTCTGTTTCTAGTGCCCTCTGTTCTCACGCCAAGCCCTCTCTGGAAGTCCTCTGGCTTCTCATGTGGCTCCATCTACTGAAAGGGGGACAGCTACCCTTCTCATGAAGTACTTAGTCTCGGGTATTTGGCTGATTTAAGGACGAACCCACTATCGATGCCCAAACGCAGTCCTGAGCTGAGGAACAAGGGCCACGGCAATCTCACCTGGGCATCGAAAGATGAGGAGGTGAGGAGACGCTATCTATAGCGCTTGGCATCACTGTGGAGTGAGCACATTGTCTAGAAGCTTCAGTGACTGTGCCACAGCCGTGGGGCGCTATATAGCGATGGTCATCTATTACTGTGCATAGACCTGACATTCACAGGGATCTTGTAATACATGACAATGGATTTCTAGAGATCAAAAACAGGGATGCCACCGTAAATGCACTGTAAGCCCTTCTGTCACTCTCTCCCAACAGTATCCTAAAGGCGAATCAATCCTGCTCATTTTCCCAATGAACCTAATGAAGTTAAATTGCTCAGACAGTCATCACGGTGCCAGAAGGGAAGAGACAGTGAACTAGGAGATAAAGCTTGAAAATGTCCCACTCGTTCCAGCATTCTGTGTGGGGTTTTTAGGACGCCGTCCTTACTGGGAAATGTTTTCAAGACAGCTACTATTGCTTTCCTTCATGAACCATGAGAATGTGTATCACTCACAGCAACAGGATGACACATCCCTCTGCACATCCTAAGCTGCTTCTCTCATTTCCCACCATTCCCACACAAGGGCATACACCTCCTTTGTGAGGCCTCACTTGGATACCGTGACACCGAGGTATTTACATGCTTGGCAAGAAAACTATTCTTTTGGAGGGTCAATATTTTCCATTTTAATTTTCATCCCTGCAGTGAGTTGAATTGTGAGCCCCAAAATATATGTCTACATCCTCAACCTTGGATCCCCAGAATGTGGCCTTATTTAGAATAAGGGTCTTTGCAGCCAAAAATAAGGTAAGGCTCTCCAGATGAGAGCATCTGGGATTAGGGTAGGTCATAAACCCAATGAGGGGTGTCTTTATAAAAGACAGAAGAGGAAAAGGACACAGAGATGCAGGAGAGAAAGCCACATGTGGTCAGAGACAGATACTGGGGTGTCACATCTATGGGCCAAGGACCACAAAGAATTGCCAGCAGATGCCAGAAGCCAGGAGAGAGGTAAGAATGAATTCTCCTTCAGAAGCTCCAGACGAAACCAACTCTGGTGACATCTTGAGTTCAGACTTCTGGACCCCTGAACTGTGAGAGAATAAATACATTTCTGTTGTTTTAACCCACCCATGTGTGGGAATTTATTCTGGTAGCCCTAGAGGATGAATGCAATCCCCCAAATAATTTAAATAACACATGAAATTTCATGTCATGAAAACTTTACCATTTCATGTTTTTTTTATTTCATATTGTCTATATTGCTTTATTTTGTGAATCAAGGTCTCTGAGATATATTTTTCTCATGCTAGGATCATGAGCATAAACAGATGTGGCTAAAGAGTGCCCCCTGAGCCAACAACGAAGTAAAGAGACCTATTGCTTCTTCACGGTCTCTGCTTCCCCATGTACCTCCCTGGTTTAGAGTCAGGCACTGCTGTTAGGAGGGTAATGAAGGTGCATGAACAAGGCAGCTTTAGAAACAGCTTTTAAGTTGCCACCAAAATACATGTTAAGATGTTTGTTTCCACCATATATTTCTTTCTTTCTTTCTCTCTCTCTCTCTCTTTCTTTCTTTTTCTTTCTTT